>NC_083228.1:48276355-48461355 GCF_032191835.1 Heteronotia binoei | reverse complement strand
TTAAAAGTGTGCACTTGTAAAATCCATTTTCTTTCACATACTCCTTGATTGCGCTATAATTTTTATTCTTGCTTCATCAGCAGTCATTAGATTTACAACTAAGTACAAAAGCCCCCCTATGTTAAGGTTATGACAGGCACAAAGGCAAGGAAATTCAAAGTTAAGGGTGAAACACCATCCTTATTTCACTGACACTTCATCTTTTTTTTTTTTCTTTTGTATAGGAAAGAAAAATGGCCATGCAACATGTCTGAAAATCTTTCCACCCAGACAGACACAACTAGATATAGTGCATGGCACCATGGAAAAAGGCTTCGGCTTCCAACAATGCTGTTAGATTCCAGTGTGCTCAGGAAGTGACCTCCACAACCCCATTTCAAGAGTGGGCGTCTCTTCAGAGGAGCTTGCCAATGAAACAAAGCAGTGCCAAATTTCTTGGCAGATTTGTACCAAGCACTAATAAACCAGTTCTGAGATTTTATCAGTGGTTCTAATTGTAACCCAAATAACACTTCCTTTTAAGTAAACCTCCCACACATATTGCCAACCAATGAAAAAAAAAGTTTGGAGAAGAAAGATGATTAAATAGTGGTAGGCATCTTTCTGGTGTAGATTAACCTGAGACAATTTATTTAACTTCAGTAGCAAAATGGAGAGAGATGGGCTGCTTCTCTTGTGGCACATTTTTAAATGTAAGTTTAACTGCATCCACAACTTTTCGCACCTCATTACTTTTCTTGCTTGATTAACTTGCTTCAGTGGCACCAGGTGAAAAATGATGTGTAATGGGGCTAAAGGCCCATGAACAAAAGGGTCAGATTTATCAAACAATCTGTCCAAAGATCTGGAAGTTTACAATTACTCTTTAACTGTATTTGCATGAGAAAGAGCAGGAGTCTCAAAAAGGTATGCTAGAGGATGACCTGATGGTTATGAAAGTGCTTGATGATATACTTGAAGGTTGTGGGCAGGAATCAATTATATCTTGAAGAGTGGAGTGATTTCAGATGCCAAATGACAATAGCAGGCATTGATAATGAGACAGGAAACCTAGGTCTCAATTTAGATCTGGAGGATGCGTTGAGCTTCATTACCAGTTGCGATTTAGCAGTCTCCCTTTCTAATCTCTCTTTGAAATTCCATTGTAAGAGAATGTCTACTCTTAGGTCCACAAGTGAATGTCCTGGAAGGTTAAATGTTCCTCCACTGGTTTTTGACTGTTTTGTTTTCTATTGTCAGACATGCCCATTTATTATTTGCATCCACCTGGATTGAATCCTCCTAGACCAAATTGAGACCTAAGCTTCCTGTTTCATTACCAGTACTGGTATCTCCATTCCTGCTACCCTCTGCATATCACACCTAATCTAATCAAGCCTGCTATTGTAATTCACCTGCTATTGCCATTCAACATCTGAAATTACCTTTATAACGTTTACCGGTATATCTTTGATACCTCGTGTTAGATTTTATGACACACATGACCTGGCCCAACAGTGATATTTATGCAAGACCCATCCCTTGTAACAAATGAGTTTGACACCCCTCGTCTAACCACTATACTACATTGGCCCTTTTTGGAGCTACAGGCTGCAGGATCTAATATACACATTGGTATTGGACAGTTATAACTTTTGAAATTGAGTTTACTGTAGTATTCATTGGTATTTTTAAGTATTAGGGTTTGGGCCTTTGATTCCCCCCCCCCCAAGTTTTCATTTACTTTCATTCATTTAGTTTGGCAATCATTCAATTTCATTTTCTATTTTTCATTATTTTCAGGGGGGGGGTGTTATGGCTGAAACTGCTGTTTTTCCTGACCAAGTGGGATGGTGTTTTCCTCTCTGTTGGATTTCAAGTTTCCCATTCAATTTCAAGGCAATAGAAAAGAAATACAAACTTCATAAGTCATTAAAATTAAAACATATTCCTCATTATAATGAAGATGATGATGAAATTCTCAAGCAGGCAGTATTATAAAGCACTAACTTACACAGAAATGTTTGTTACCCAAGAAATAAGAGCAGAATTGTATAAGAGGCACAAAACCCCGCCTGCATTTTAGAACAGAAAAATGGACAGAGCTTACAGCTAGAGCAAAGGGAACCAGTCCTTTTCCATGGGTATTTAGCACTTCGGAGCTGCATTTTCAACCTTGCACAAGTCCCCTTCATTTGGTCATTGTTCAAATAAGGAACATAAGTAACTTGGTGGAAACCAAAGCCTAGAATATAGTTGTGCCCAGTGTTCCCTCTAAGCTGAGTTAGTGTAAGCTAGCTCACAGATTTTTGGCCTCTGGCTCACAGATTTCTGTTTTAGCTCAGGAAAAATAGCCCCAGAGCAAACTAATTTATGCAGTAGCTCACAAGTTTAATGCCAGTAGTTCACAAAGTAGAATTTTTGCTCACAAGACTCCATGGCTTAGAGGGAACATTGGTTGTGCCTGATTGAAATCTGCTTCATTTTGCCAACTGGAAGGATTCCCTACCAGTTGCATGATTTCTTGACTCTCTAGCACTCCCTCTGAGACTGAACACAGTTCAAATACTCCCAAATACACAGCCAGCCATAGAAATCATTAATATAAGCTAACATTAATTTTCATTAGTTTTCTCACTTGTTTCCACTGCAATAATGAAAATAGCTGATAAGATCTGGATGGGGGACATTCATTATTTAGTAACAAACAGTCACAGTAACCTGAAGTTCCAGACCAGGCAAATGGGCACCTAGGATTTCAGAAGAATCATTTGTGAAGATGTGAGCCACAAATGGCATACGTATATCTGAGTGAAATGATACAACTACACACACACAAAAGTTCCATTGGGTTTAGCAGCTGAAAATGTGCACTTTGCTTGAAGTACAACCATTCCCGGCCTTTTCAACAATAGGTGACTTTGAAATTTGTATAGGAATTTGGCACACTACTTGAGTATTCTAGTATGTTGATGCATGAGCATAGCTACAATAGCTGTAAATCCAGCATGGGAGAAACTTTCAAGTCAATGGTTATGGAGACAATGTTGCTGTAGTCTATAAGAATTTTATCCCCCCATCATAATGCTCTATCCAGGACACAGCTGGTTTTCAGGCTGTGTACATAATGTTGGAATTGAGAGACAGGATTAGGATTCCATAAATGTACTATCCATCCTGCTGCCTAACAGTCCCTTTACCAGATAGAGCTGGTCTCAGGGTGGTGTTGAAGTCCTTAGGGAGAGGGCTAGAATGACAGTGGAAGAAAGCCAGGGCAGAATCAGATTAAAAAGGGAAAGGCAAAAGCTCATTTTCAAACATACTATGACATAGTGATGGTGCCAAAGAAACTACACTTTCCCACTACCCTTTTGATTGTGCAGTGTACACCAGCAGAGCTGACCTGGGTGCTAAGAGGCCTGTTGCAATCTGGCCTGCAGGAGGAAGTGGACTCTTCAGTGACCTGCTGTGACTGATTTGCTCAGTGCTCCAGCCTCAATTCTACATTAATAGTGACAGTAGCATTGAATAGTGCCAGGGTACTGACTTGTGTGGGATACTTTTCAGTTTATTCAGGCTAAGTATGAGGACAGGGTCCTTGGAACTTTGAGGCCTACCACCTACTTGTATGACCCTTACTTTTTCTGGTTACTGCTTCCTTAAGAGAGAGAGAGAGAGAGAGAGAGAGAGAGAGAGTGGTCACCTCAGCCTTAAAACTGTGGTGCATCCACTTCTAAAGAAACCTACCTTTCACCCAGGAGACCTCAATAATTATTGACCACTCTGAAATATTTCACTTTTGAGCAAGATGATTAAACAGGTGGTGGCTGTTTAATACAAGCCTTCCTGGATGAGGAAAATCGTTTAGAATTCTTCCAGTCTGGATTTAGATCTTATAAAACTAAAACAGCCTTAGTCACCCTGGTGGATTACCAGCATTGACAGATGGACAGAGAAAGGGCAACTCTATAGATTTTCTTAGACTTGTTGATGACTTTTGATACCATCAATCATGGTATCCTTCTGGTCCACCTATATGGATTGGGTTTGGGAGGTACCATTCTGAGGTGGTTCCAGTCCTACCTGGAAGGCAGGTTCCAGAAGGGGGGGCGGGACTGCTGCTTAGCCCCTTGGCTTTTGGTCTAGGGGGTCCCACAAGGTTTCATCTTGTCCCCTATGTTCGTAAACATCTACATGAAACTGTTGGATGAGGACATCCAGATATTTGGACTGAGCTGTCACCGGTATATAGATGACACTCAGCTGTATCTTGCAATTCCAGCTGATCTCATGGAGATTGAGGAAAATCTGAATCTGTGTCCAGAGGCAGTTTTGGGGTCAATGCAGTCTAATAAACAGAAACTTAATCCCAACAAAACAGACACACTACTGGCTGGCAAAATGTCTGAACCCAGGAATAAGTCCATAGTTCTTGGGTTACCTACCCTACTGCTGGATAGGCAAGTGGTAACTGTGGCCAAAAACACCTTTTACCAGCTTCACTTGTTAGCCAGTTGCAGCCTTTCCTGAGCAGAAAAATTCTGGCCATTGTGGTATATGCCCTGGTTACATCTAGATTAGACTATCGCACTTTGCATGGGGTTGCCCTTGAAGAGTGCTAAGAAACTGCATTTGGTAAAGAATGTTGCAGCCAAAAGGTTGACTGGAGAGGGTCATAGGGACCGTATAACTCCAATTTTGGCCCATCTACGTTGGCTTTCTGGGCACAATTCAAGGTGCTGGTCTTGACCTTCAATTTTTTATTTATTTATTTGAGATTTATATCCCGCCCTTCCCACGAATGGCTCAGGGCGGCTTATATTGGTTGGGACCAACATACCTGCCCAATCCTTTATGAACCAATCTGACCATTATGGTTATTTTTAGAGGCCTTGCTTTTCAGCACTTCTGAGATGTCAACCAAGGAGAGGGCCTTCTTGATCATTGTAGCAGAATGCTGGAGATCTTTCCCCAGGGAGAGTCATCTGCCTCTTCTTCCACCAGTGGATAAAGACTTTTTTTGTTTCCCTGCTTCCCAACCTTAAGAGAGAGTGAGAGAGTGGTCCCAACCAATGTATTTATGTTTTCTGTGTATTTAACTGTTTTGTATGTATTTTAACACTTTCTAAAATACGTTAAACAACTCTTTTAAAGACATGTGTTTGGAAAGGGTTCTAGATTCTTCAGGTCCATTATCCTCTATGGGGAAACTTTTCAGGTGGCTGGGGGGTATTTTTAAATGTACAGGCACCAAAATTGCCATGGAGTTGCTGTTGCCTGTTCTTCAAATAACCCCCAAATTTCAAGTTGATTGGACCAAAGGGTTCAGTTTTATGCTCCCTGCTGTTTTCCAGTATTTCATATGGAGGAGGAAAACAAGACTCTCCCTCACATACTGCAGTTTCTGCCCCACAGCTGCCCCTAAGACTGGACTCCACCCCATGTATCAGAACAGAAATAGACTGCTCTATTGCTATCTGAAAAACTAAATGAAGGACAAAGACCACAACAGGATAGCAAATGATTTTGCGAGCACTTTTATTCTAGAAGAATTTTGCAACAGGAAATTTTTCCACAAGATGTGACAGTTTGGTGAGGCAAGTTGTTTATGCAAAATGATAGTTGCAGGCACCAATTGATGACATGGTTTAACATGTGAAGATTCATGGTATAACATGTGAACAATCAAAATAACTTATTATTTCTTGAGGACAGACATCCTTTAAAAAAACCCAGTACAAAGTGGCTTACACTGTTTTAATAGTTATCCTGTGAACACCATATTACATAAACTGGCTTTAAGGGATCAGATTTTTAAATTTTCCTGTGACTTCTTTGGTAATTTCACTTCTTCTTAGTGAGGGGTATACTTAGAGGCAAAGAAAAGAAAGGAATTGGTGAAACCACAGCATTGTTTTACGTGGAATGGCTATTTCCATTTTAAGAACAAAACATTAGTGTGGAAATTGGTAATTAATGTCAGTACCAGTAAAACTGACATCACTTGCTACTATTTTAATTGTGTGTTTTACTAACAGTAGAAATATTTTCAATCTGTCAATAGAGCTTCCCCAGCCCCAGCAGCAGCCTAAACAAGGCTTATAAATCACCAGAATCAAGGTCCAAATGGAGGAAATGCTTGAAATGTTAAGTAATGAGCTATCAAGTTGAAATGTATGCTTATTACTCTTTTCTATTTGCAGACATAACAATCAAAATATTAAGATCCTATATATACAGCACTCTTTTTTTTTAGCTTCTAGCGTTTAGAAAATGGGGGGGGGAGTCTTTCAGAAAAATGTTTTGATTTGCTATTATTTTATATTAAAAATAGGGGGAAATTTCCAAGTCCTCTGGTGTATTTTGTAACACAAGTGCTTTTTTAAAAAATACTTCCTTTGTGACATATGAAAGGGTAACATTTTTCCCAGAGTTTGAAGGAGAAAATGAAATCCAGATTTGTAATTCCTAAAAGAAGAAATTTGACCCTTTCCAATGTTTAAGTAATATTTCCTCTAAAACATAGTAGGCCATCTGCAGAGCTGCTTCCAGACACATTTTGAAGTGGCAAGGGCAACTGAAAGAGAGGAGAATGGGGCCTGGCATTTCACCTCTGGGAAATGGAACATTAAAAGCTTTCTGAAAGCTGGTTCTGCCATTTCACAAAGTATTCAAGCCAAGCCTAGTTCATAATTTGTTTAATCTGTGCACTTTTTATAGATGAGGGGGAAGGATGGGTGAGTTTATGTGAGGAACAGTACACAAAATCTGATTAGCCACACAGACTTTAGCATACAAGAATGTTTCGTGACTGTAGCTGATCCTAATTGTATTTTATCTTTAATAGGCACTATAGAGACATTACAGGCAAATCTGCTCTTATAAGGATTCAACAAATTGAGCCCTATTTGGGGAGACAACACAGAAACATGGTCTTTTCTATCTATTATAGAGTTGTGTTTTATTGTTAATCTCCAGGGTCACCTTATGAATTCATGTTAGTAAAATGTTACGGCCTCACTATAATATTCACTTTGTGGAAAGGGCCTGCATTTACCAAATCCCAACCTTGGACGAATATAAATGAGAAACTTGCATCTTCGTTGAGGAAAGGATTTAACACATTTGTTCTTTTCTCCTCTGCATTACAGAGAATTTCAAAAATGGAATTCCTGTTCTAGTGCCAGAGTTCACACAGGGAAAAAAATGCCTGAATATTTATTGCAAATGTAGCTCAAAGTTAACATGGTTACATTATTGGTTTGAAGGGATATGAAGATTATTGAATCAAGGTTGGCAACCACCAAAAAGATTAAACTGTGTTTGACAGCCTCTCTTTGGGGATTATGTAGGCAAACAAACTTTCTTCTCTGTGACTGATGGAAAAAAACAGACACGCAATTTGGATACTTTTTGGGAAGTGTGTTGTATTCTGGACAATATTCCAGGTGTCAGACACATGCTCTTTGTTCATCAGATAGGGTTGCCAGGCCTGTGTTGGAAAATATCTGGAGACTTTAGGGGTGGATTTGGGAGAGGGTGAGGTTTAGGGAGGAAAGGGGCCTCAGCATGGTACAATGCCATTGAGTCCACCTTTCAAAGCACCCATTTTCTCCAGTGGCTGAACTCTGACAGGCTTTGGTGTAAATAGCAATGGAAACAAATTGCACCAAATTTGGTGCAATTTGTTTCCGTTTTCTCCAGTGGAGCTGATTTCTGCCATCTGGAGATCAGTTCTAAAAGCAGGAGATCTCCAGGCCTCACCTGGAGGCTGGCAACCCTATCATCAGGCCTGTTAGATTAGCTTTCCTCTCCTTCAAAAATGCAGAGAATACCAATGTGGAAATAGCTGCCTCCGTTGTGGAACCTCCCAACATGTTATGATAGGAGCCAGTCCCCACCATGGTACCCAATATTTGTTCTCAGAAATCTTAAAAAATTACCAGTGGTTCAGTGGGGACTCCTGCTGTAAGACATTAGCCATTATTCTTGTTCTTGTTCACACTGGTGCCATAATATGTAGCTTCAAAGTTGGTGTGGATTGGGTGGCAAGAGCCACAAGTTTTCATTTAACAGATAACAATACTTTACACTTCCCAATGCATTTTACTGGCAAGAGGGTAGTACAAAGTTATGACTGTATTGCCCCCCCATTCGGAATAAAGAGACAGACAACAAGGTGGGATAAAGGGCCACTTTATTTAAATTAACGGCAATGGGAAAAAACATGGGGCCAGGTTGAGCCAGGGGTCAAAACCCAGACCACCTCCACAACCTGAAACTGGGCGAGCCACGGGCCCCGGGAGTGAGCCGACCTAACGGCTCAAAACCGGCCGGCCAGGCACGAAGATCCAGTCCGCTGAGCTCCACCCTCACCCGCGCCGTACAGCCTGGGCTGTGGACCACTCCCTAATGACTGGATCACCAGCTTCCGTGGAGCCAACCTTGAGCCGTGCAGCTTAGGTCCCCCAGGGACGCCTTACACCCCCAAAGGTGCGTTGCCATGTGAGCTCACCAAATGCCCCCAAAAGAACATGTTCCCAACGGTAAACCCGCCAAGGACAGCGCCAAGCCTCTGCTTAGGCCGCTGACCCCCCACCAAAAAGAACATGTTCCAGCCCATGCCTCAAATCGGCCAAAAGACCTCGTGGCCCTTTATCGCAAGTGCACACCATCAGGCCTGTACAAACCCGTACGTTTGGCCCTGATGGCTGGATGAGGCACGTAAACTCCAAGCCTTGCTTACAAAACAATACACAAGGCTCTAGTTGCCTACCTTATGGCCCGCTCCAAGCCCTCTAGGTCCCAAGCTGCCCGCCACACCCGGCGCGGCAACATGGCCGACCACATGACAAGGACGCCTGGCCATCTCTGTTTTTATCAGGGTGAAATCATCCCGGGCCTGAATTGATAGGGCCCCACCTTACAGTAGGCTCCAATCATTCTCCCCCAGGTAAATCACCCAGATGAGCGGCGGCGGGCCCCTCCTCTCCCCAAACAAGGAAGAGGAGTCCCGCCCATTTCAGGTCCCGCCGGCCCTGCCACATCAATAGTGGCTTGCTCGCTCAGGCCCAACTGAGATCCTCACGGCATCCGACGGGCCGATGTGCCGCCCAGGAACGATACTGTGGCCGCAAATAAGGATCCTCCTCCCTTTCGGGCCAGCCACAGCACCTATGAAAAGAAACAGTAAATTCACAACCGTTAAAAACCATAACATAATATAAGAAACCACACAGCAACATGGAAACCAGCAGCCGTTTATATGCCGGAAAAGCCCGGGACTTCCAACGGCCCACTCGGCAAATGGCATCACCCGGTAGCCCTTCATCGCAGCCGTAGACGCTGCTACAATTTGAAAAGAGTGGGTGCCAAACCTCACGCTACCGAAACCCAGCCATTCCAGGGATGGTGTAGGTGACTGCCCAAAACTGGAACTTGGAGAGAGGGGAGGAGCCTTCATGGCAGAATAACCAGCCCTGAGCCGACCCCCGCATTACCAAATATGGAGCAAAAGCCCGCACCGGGCCCGACTCCTCCTCTGAACGGAACCCAGCGTAATCGCGCTAGCCTTCTGTTTTTGGCCAGTTTTTTGACCAACGGACTTGAATGACCGCCAGCCACTTTTCCAACTTGTCTAAACAAAGAAAATTGCTTTGCCGCCCGATCATACGACCTCCTTGCACTGGGTGCAATTGCAATTTGGATGGCCCGACCCCCTTTCTCATTCCCATTCGCCACACCTCTGCTGGCATGGGCACTGGACAACTGTCGGCCTCTATGGAGAGCTGCCGGAACCACTCCGTCTGTTGGCGAAACAGAGCATCCGCCAAACCGTTACTAGAACTCGGTACATGCCGGGCGGCAAACAGCACATTCGGTTCTGGGCAGCGTAACATAAAGCGCCCAACCAAGCTCATAACTGGGGGGATCTGGAAGTAAGATTGTTGCCAACGTGGACAACATGTTGTCGCACCGAGAGTGCCCCAAATAATTGTCCAAAGAGCTCCCCCAGGAAAACTGCAACCACAATAGGAAAGAACTCCAAAACTGCCAAGATACTAATCAAATCTGATCTCCGCCACTCGGCTTGCCAAGGTTCAGCACACCACTGACCCGGAAATAAACACCAAAGACGGTGGTGCCCGACGCGTCCGGGACAATCTGCAGCTAGGCCTCCGATAAAACCAAACAACTCAGAATCGTCCAGATGCACGGGCCACAACCTAAGGGCCAAACCTAATGTCGCATTTAGCGAGCTCTGGGCCCACCCCGCAGCGACGAACTATTCTCACTACCCGGTAAAACGAGGTGAACCTAACCGAACCCAACTCGTCTGGAATGCCATCATCTTGAAGCCCTGTTTCAGCTTCCCTGTCATATGCTGTAAAAGCATGGGAACCCCCACACACCGGACATTCATGCCTATATTTACAGGCTATGCTGAAGCACGCCCCTCGGTAGGTAAACTCTCAGCAAAGCAGCCAAGGCTGAACCGGCCGCCCCGCGGGCGCGTGGGTAACGGCAGGCTGAGTTGCTTTTGGACGATATGACAACTGTCCGATCTGCGCCCATATTAGGCTTTGCAGGAGCCGTCAGTTGCGATCGGAGCTGTTGCTGCTTTGATCCCCGGCAATCCGGGATTAATCGCCGCCCTCGTGCGGAGCGCCTCATCATAGTGGAGCGATAAATGATAACGCAATACTGAAAAAGCGGGGCGGCCCTCCAAGGCTGGGCCCTCGCAATTACCCCCTCATAAATCAAAAACCCCGGCAACCAGTTCGACCAGGACCGATCAATTTTTCTCTACTTAAGCTTCTCTTTATCCTTATCATACCTTTCCCCTTTCGGCTTCTTCTCAAGTTCCCGATATGGCCAGCTGAATACGGCAACGTATTCGCCCCTCGGGATAATCTCTCTAGCTGCCACAGTAAGGTGGTCGGCCAATAGCATGGCCGCGTCACCAAGGGAATGGCATGAAAAGAAACCCCAGCATACGAAACAGAGGGGTGTGAGGAAATCCCTGCACGCCCCGCTGCTGCGTGGCCAATGTGGAGCAGGCGGGGTAGCTAACTGTCCTTCCCATAGGAGCTCGCCCCCTGCCCCACCGAAAGCGGCGGAGGTGACCAGGAGCCCAGCACCGGCCTGCCCCATGAGGGAGGCAAGGAAGGCGACCCCCCCAACGTTGCCTGCTGACTCAAAGAGGGTGCTCCAATCGAATACGGGCAGACCGGCCCCTGGACAGGCGCTCCTGTGCCTGTCCGAGTTCCAATGGCCGGACCCCAAGGACCCCAGGGGCATCACTCTCCGCCGGAAAGACTACACTTCCTCGGGCTCACGTCCGTGCTCCTCCTCCGGAGCTACTTGATCCGCGGGTCGCCATCGTTGCCGCCCTTCCTGCTCAAGCGAAACCACTGCCATGGCCCCCGGCTACTGCCCTTGCTCATCGTCCGGAGCGACCCGGTCCAGCGCCTCGCCATGATTGCCACCCTGCAAAGCAGATAAATAACAAGAACCTCTTACTGAAACGCGATGGTTGCCCCCAGGAGCTTCCCGTAAGACCTGCAATGCGCCGGGAAGGACCCTTCGCGCCTCTCTACCCCTCTAAAGCCGCCAAGCTATCAAGGATCGCTTGGCGAGTGCCAGCATAATCCCTTTCCTCGGCCGGGGGCTCCACTGGACGGGGACTCTTCGTTGGCTTTTTGGCAGACTGCTTACCGGTTGAAAGGGCCCTGACCCTTTTTAGGACCTATAATATGCAATGTAAACAAGCCCCACCTGACCGGAACTCAGACCTCGAGGCCTAAAGGGAAATATGCACTCCTTAGAAGTTAGCACGTAGCCCCATGCCCAACAGGATCCAGTTGTTACCTGTAACCCTGTGCCTATGGGCAAGGCCCTTATGCGCAATGAGCCACCAGCCGGGTTGGTGTAGTGGTCAAGCGCGCGGACCCCCGCCTGGGAGGACCGTGCCCGCCCCCCCACTCCTGCCCCCGCCCCCGCCGAAACGGCCCCGGGCCAGCCACAGCCCCGGCAGAGGCAGACCCCCAAAGGGGCAACCGCTACGAGAGCCCCCCCACCGCACAGGGCAACAGCCGCGGGGGGGGGGGAAGGCAAGGAGACCGCGAGCCGCTCCGAGGCTCCTCGGGGCGGAGGGTGGGATATAGATCCAATATCTTCCTCTTGTTCTACTTCGTCAGCCAACTGACTATACGAGGGAGGAGGGCGTTATCCCAAAACCTGCCTCCGTGAACCGGACTGTCTCCCCCAGCCCACAACTATTTCCATGGGGTGCGGCCTGGACCATTCAGGACCTATAGGCAAGCCGCACCCACGCCAGAGCACACAGCATGCCAGCTACCCAACCAGGAAAGTGGGGGGGGGGAGGGGGGGTGTGAAAGTTCAAAAAACCCTAACTAAATGCCCCCCCTCTGCCCGCAGCCCGCGCAAATTCGAAGCAGCAGGAAGAAAAGGGGGGGGCAGCTCACAATGGCCCAAAAGAGCGGGAAAAAGCTAAGCGCTAGCATGGCGCTAGCCTCAGGAAGGAATTCAAAGCCCTGGCAACAGGCTCCTATCTTCCCCCTATAGGCACAGCCCAGCAGACAGAGCAGCAGTAAAGAAGAAAGGGGGGAATAAAAAGAGCGGGGGAAAAACCGCCACAGCCGCGGCCGCTCCGCCGCGGATCCTGCTAGCACTGGACACTGGGAGCCTCAACTCAACACCCCAAAAAACACGTGCAGTCCTCCTGGCCGCAACAGAACAAATAGGGGTGAGGGTGGGGGGAGGCGAGCAAGCCGAAGTCGCCGCAACGTAGCAGCGCAAACAAGGACCTTCACCGGTCCGTCGCTAAGGCTCCTTACAACCCGACCAAGCCCCACTACAAAAGAATGAGGCCGAAGCACCCGGCCGAATTGCTCCCTGTGAAGCGTGCACTCCTCCCTGCGACAAGCTTCAGACGCCCGGCTCCCTCGGCTGTCCGTCAACAGACCCGACGGCGCTCCTCTGCACAGCTGCCGCTAACGCAGCTCTCGCCGTTAAAACAAAGACTAATGGGCTAACCGCGCTGAGAGCCGAAGGGGAGGGGTGGGGGGGGAAGGTAAGCCAAGGCCTCCCGTTGGAAGCCCGACCGGGCCACCAGAGCGTTCCCCGAGACAAGGTAGAATGAAGTGGGAGTTACGTAAGTCTCCACGAACTTCCCAGGCGGCCCGCCTGCCTAACCCCGAGCGTAGCACGCCTCGCAGACAGCGCTCTAAACAAGGAAAGAAAAAAGGGGGGGGGGGGCGAGAAGACGAGCGACCGCAACCGCGGCCGCCCGATACTCCCTGCACCGTCGCCACTGATCCCGGCTTCCAAGCTGCCGCCCGAAGCACCTCGGCAAACCTCGCCACCGCCCTGAATGCTCGTAAACGCTCCCAGACAGCTCCTGCTGCCGAGCGAGGCACCTAGGTCCCAAGGCCGGCTCCCAGCCACGCACGCCTGTGGCTGAGCTGCACCGAAAACCCCTGGGAACTAGAACTGCGCCACAGGAGGACGGGCCAGCCTATTTAAGGCTGCCCGCCTCCCAGCAGCCCAGGGGAAAAACCATAGTCTCCTATCCTGCAGGGGAGGCAATGGGCGGCCCCCAGCCTAAGGCGGCCGATGGGCCGCTCGGCTGGGTGGTGCCGAAATGTCAGGTTCTGTATGAAGGCAGAAAAAAACCAGAACCTTTAAAACTGTTATGTCCATTTCCTCCAAAAGCAAACCATTTTTGAAGGAAAAGATACCACACACACATACAAATACACTACAGCTGAATTATAAATAAGGCCTGGTATTTTTCCAAAGGCTTTCTCCATATTGTTAAGATACCAATTTCCCCTTACAGGTGTATAGTACCCACAGTAGTATTGAGTCCCCTGAGAGGCATCTATTTCTCATGAGGTTACTTTGGCATTGCATTACTGCTATCACATATCCATTATATATACACTTTCAGACAAGCAGAAGTGTTTTCACAAAAACAATCTGGAATCTTGGCTTAAAACTCAAGCTTCCTGTCAAAGCAAAGAGAGTAGCTTAAAAGAGGACTTATTTTTATTTTGTTTGAACAAATGTGTTGCTTTTAGGTAACTATAAAGAAAAAACACAGTAGTTATTGGCTTTCAAATTCTTTCAGACCTACAGTCCCAAGCTTTGAACTCAGTTTCTGAGTAGACATGCATAGGATTTGATTACATACCTGCTGTGGAACTCTTATTTGGAACAGAATCTAGTATAGTGAGTTTTACTATGCTGGTACCTTGTGACATCATTGAAGAGGAACGTCTATGCATAGATAATTAGAGCTCTTTGTTGGCAGAGAAATTAACACAGCAGTGGTTCACAACCTGATTAAGAGTAGATAAAAGTTTATTAGGAATGAACATACTTGATAATATTTCTAGCTGAAAGAGAGGAGAAATTTGAGTGTGGCACTTCCAAGAAGAAAAAGGAAATTGTCCAAAGAGTAGCAATCTGAAGACAGACAAGGAATTCAGCCCTGCCCCGGCCACGCTGCACAGCAGCTTCAGGCCGTAGGACCATCATTTGCCTCCCCGGAGAATGCGAGACTTCCCGGGCATTCAGGGAACTGCATGTGGGGCGGAGCATCGGGACTATATTAGCCCAGCCCCCAAGTGGTGCAGTTCAATTTGGCTCTCAGCCAGAATGGACAAGCTTAGCTCCATGGCCGAGAGCAGGGAGCTTGCAGCGGGTTTGGCGGCTGCGGTTGGCCTTCGGCCAAAGCAATCTCGGGTGGTTCAGCACCCAGGGCGAGGGTGAAGTGGTGGCAGAGACAAGCGATGGCAGCAAGCCATGCTCAGCTTCAATGGGCGGTGACGGTCCTTCCCCCCCACCTCCGAATTGGGCAGCGAGGCTTGTGGGTGCTCCTGAGCCAGGAGGCTCGGAGAGAGGAGGCAGCAAGCGGCTGGGCCCAAAGGCCTTTTTGGCAGGGTGGGGCTGGTAGGGCATGATGCAGCAGGGGCCAGTAGGGTTTTCTGGGCAGCTGAGAAGCCTCAACGAGGGAAGGAGCTCGGGGTGCTACAGGGCACTGCGGAGCAGGCCTGTTTTGTCAAGGAAGGGGCTGTGGGCTTCCCCCCTCTCCCTCCACTCCATTTGAGAGGTCAAGCCCAGTGGGGGTGAGTGGTGCTCCCTTGGTGCCAAGTGCGGGGTTGTAGGCTGATCCTTATCCCCCCCGCCCCTCTTGTCCCATATCAGGCAATTCAAAGTGGTGAATTCAAAGTTCAGTTATGGGGCTCAAAAAGGGGTAGGGGCCACCTAAAAGCAAGCAGCCAGCTAAACCACCGAGGAAGAGGACGCACCCCGTTCCGCCGGATAAAGAGAAGGAGGATCAGAATCAAGTGCACCAGGCTATCATTGACCAACTAGGGGTCCTGGAGAGAGAGAGGGGAGCAGCTGGGGGTGCCACAGCCTGGGCAGGGCGTCAGAGAGCCTTGGGTCGGTCTGGCACGTTAACCTTCAAAAAAGAGGTGCTGGCAAGATTATCTGCTTACAGGAGGGCAGCAACCGTGCTGGTGCTGACCATAGCCAAAGGGCAGGGCCAAGCAGGAGCGTGATGCCCATTGAGGTGGTCCACAAGCAGGAGACGGCAGAGGAGATTGAGAGGTTGGTCAAGCCTGTGGCAGTGGCGGGAACACCAACGGCTGTGGATGGTAGGAACACCTTATTACACCATTCTCAAGCATGGCCTTGGGGCCATGGTGGTATGCCTGGGCCAGCCGGTACACCTATTATGGGTCCACTGCTGATGGGGCAGGTGGGTCAGTGGTTGGGCTAGTGCCAGCCTGGTCTGTCCTGGGTGGTGTCAGCACTTCCACAGCAGAGGCAGGACCAGTGTATCTTAACGGGATCGAGCCAGATGCCCGCTTCTACGGCAGCGGCAGCAACCTCAAGTGGGAGTTCTGCACCTCAGGCATTGCCTGGTTCTCCCTTGGGGTGGGCACATGCTGATGTCTCAGCCCATGGGGTGGCCTGGAGCCCAATGGAACACATGGGCCTACCCCCATAACCCTTATGGGTCAGTCCCATTCCATGCCCTATCATTTGGAGAAACAGTCATGCCATTGGGCGACCATCTTACACTGACCACGAGGTACAAGATCCTGCGGGGTGAGTACATGGATGTATTCATCCTAATTTTTAGGGAATTGGAGAAGAAGAGCAAGGATGAGATGAACGAGAAGGAGAAAGAAAAACTCAAATGCAGGAAGGTCGGCAGGACCTGGGCCAATTGGCTGCCAGGTTTCCTGATATATGCTGGAGTTATTGCACGGGTGCAGCCGTTTAGGGCTGCACCGTTGTTCCAGTACTGATATTGTATACCGAGCATACACTGATTTCGTTGGAGCAGACTGGTTGCAATACGACGAGGCTTTTCGAATGAGGGTGGCTGTTAATCCTTCCCTACCATGGGATCAGATCAACCAGCAGTTGTGGCTGCAGTTGATGTCCCCTGCGAGGCCTAATGCTGGTGACAGGTCGGATAGTGTGCATTTAGTGCAGAAGCAGACCAATCCACCCGAAGCCTGCCCAGTGGCGGGCCAGTCGGTTCAACCCGGACGGCTGTGCTGGGAATTTACGTCCCAGGGAGTATGCTCCTTTAAGTCTTGCAAGTTCAAGCACGAATGCCCCTTATGTGGCAAATTGCATGCTTTTTTTTTTTTTGCTCTGGGCCACCCGGTGGGCGCGAATGCCTAAGCAGAAGCTTGAGATTTGCAGTGGCAGAAGAAGCAAGGTGTTATTGTTACTGGTGAGCACCCAGGACCATGCACCAGTTGAGTGCAGGCGATCTGCATGAGTGGCAGATGGGCTACATGGCTCAATGCTACATAATGCAGATCGTAACAAGGCCTTTGTCCCAGTCCAACTCTTTCTGGTGATCGAGGCTGGATACGGGGGAGGGCATTTTGGCCTGGCTGGCACTGCATTAGCCTCAGGATGATGGCTCCTGCTGGGGGCAGGGGGCTTGCCCATTTTCCTGGACAAGGAAAGGTTAGTGGGATGACTCCCAGGCTTGTCCAGTTTAGTTAGCCCTTGCCGCAAAGGTTACGTTAAGTTACATTATAGTTATGTTAATAAAGTGGCCCATTTTCCCATATACATGTGTCAGCCTCTTTATTCTGACGGGGGGGGGGCAATGACAACAGGAAAGAGGATTCTGTCCTCACTATCCTATCTAATTGTCCTCTAGCTGCCCTCTTTAGATCTTTTTCTCTTCTTCTTTGTACATCAGACATTGTCTTTTCCAACACTCTTATGCTCTGAAACCTATTCTGAGACCTAATTTAAGGACTCAGTAGCTGGTTACAGATTAAGCTGCCCTGGGGATGGGAGGCAAGCGGTTCTAAAAAGTGCGTCCAAATGTGCACATCTGCCTGCTGTCCCCATTCCGTATTCATCCCATCCTGGTCTGGCTGGGAGCTGCCTCAGAAAGGTACTATGTCCAGGTGGTACCTAAAATCTGAGAAGGTTCTGAGGTGCCTCTCCAGCTGTCTGGATGGCTGGGAAGCACCCAGAGAGCATCTGGGGAGTGGGAGACAGGCACATGAGCACTCTGGACACTCCTCCAGGGCACCCATGGCCCATCCCTGTTCTGGGGGCAGGCTGTGCGCCATCTGCATGCTCACTTCCGGTCAGCTTGATGCCATCCTGAGCTGGCAGTCTGTAAGCAGCTGATGTCATGCCATGATGAACCAGACCAAAGCAATACAGTCTTTCTCAACCGTCAGAAGATGCAGGTGGGGAAAAAATGGAACAGCCAGCCTACTATCTGGGGCTGGCCAATGGGACTATGTCACTGCTATGCTGAAGTCCCTTCACCAGCTGTAATTAAGTTCAGTGAATTGTTGTTTATCTTTAAAGCCCTTCTTGACCTGAGATCACATACCTAAAGGACCACCCTTCCTGCATGTTCAGATGTGACATCTCCACTCTTCCAGCCAAGGTCTGCTATCAGTTCTTCCATTGTTTAAAGCATGTTCTGCCATGGCCCAGACTTTTTCAGTGGCTGCTACATGCCTCTGGAACAGCTTTCTGAAAGAAGTAAAAGAGTTATTACTCCTGAGGATGCAAAACGGAGCTGTTTCTCAGAGCCTTTCAGGCAGACTGAGTCTAGGCAAAAGAGGAATACCCCGCTGGTAGAGTCAAAAGATATTTTCAATTTTGTTTCCAATGTGCTGTTAATGCTTGCTTTCAGTTGTTTTGTATTGTTTCTACATTGTTGTTATCTTATGTCCTGAGGAGACTGGGAGAAAGACCACAAAGTATATAAATATTCTGAATAAATAAAAGTACTGTGGGCTTACAGGTTCATTTATTTAATTTCTTACATTATAACTGAATCATAATACACTAATGTATTACAGTAAATAGTTTAGGAATAATAGCTTTAAGGGAAAGAAAAGAACAAAAAAGACAATTGGACAAACCAGCAAAGAGCAAGGTTGCATTCATTGGTTGCTGGTGTTCTTTGATCTGGGTGGCTGCTCTGAATGGTGGGTCACAACAGAAATAAAGGATGCTTCTAGTTTCAACCTTTATTTGTCTCACCACATTTTTAAGAATTCACAAAAGAGGCTACAGAGGGATATGAAACTAGCCGAATGTTTTTAGATCTACCAGAAAATCTGGTGTCTCTGAGTGTTCAAAAACTGGAAAAAGCATTTCTGTTAAATTTTTTCTTCTTTGCAGTACTCATGTTTAAGACACAATGATTTAGGAAGTGAAATGTTTGAAGAAAACCTTGGTTAGAGGCAAAGACAGAAGAATCTATCTCATTCCCCTTGATAACTATACCCCTACATTTTGATAGCCATCTGCTGTAATCAGATGGTATATGTCTTGTAACATCTGGATAATGGAGTTTCAACTATACTCTCATTAATGTAATATTTCTATTTAAGTGATAGGGCTTTCTGATAAAGCAAAGCTTTTGTTGCTCATGTAAAGCACCATGTAAAGAAAGTAAAGCCAATCCACATACCATCTGATGGAAACAGAGATACCTTTTAAACAAGAGTAATTTTAGTGTGACTTAAGTAGGCCTAGTTTTTTGTCAACATATATCAGGTATTTCGTTTCCCATAGAGTTCAAACATTCTTTTCAAACACCTATTCCTGATGTTGTCAATAACAAGTATATTTCAAACAAGGTCAAATAATTGAGGAACACCAGTATTATAAATGTTGTCCTTCGTCAGTTTTGTCTTTGAAAGTTTAGCATCTTTAAAATCACCCATATGGTCTTTATCATGGATCAGGTCTATGTCGCTTACAAAACTCAAAGTGCAGTTCTGTTGAGTAAGCTCCACTGAATAAATCTCAGAAGGATTCTGAGTAGACCTTATTAGGATTGCTCTATTATAGTAACATTTCCACACATACATTTTTATAAAACATAGCCCCAAACCCTGTTTCTTTTAGAAAGCCTCATCTTTTTAACCAATACTTTTTAAAGGAAAGCAAAAATCATTTCAATGACATTTGGAATGCTTTATATTTATTTCTTAGTGCAAATGTCCCGATTTTTCTGCTTTTTATTATTCTTTGTATGAATTAACTGTCGGTATGAAGCCATAGATTCAGCAGTCATGTGGGCATGCGGTAATTGCATCTTTTTAAGGAAATACAATTACATTCTGATATTGCATGATCCCATTTAGGAACATAACTCTGGCAAATCTTTAGTGCTTCTTCAGTTGAATGCAAATAAAAAGAACCCCAGGTGAATAATTTCACTATTTTACAATTGCTGTTATGGCTCAGTTTAGATTTAGCAATATTAAATGGCAGTATTGTGTGTGATTTCAAGCCATCAGAATCACATGTCGCCCAGTTCTGTTTTAGAAGTTGCTCCAGTTTCATAATTATATATTGCAGAACCCAAAGGAAATTATCTTTGTGTTATGTCCATCTGCACACTATATTGCTATTTAAAAAACAAGATGGATAACATTGACTTTTGTTTTGTGGTAGGTGGAGAGAAAATGTCTGCTTGTAAGTATTGTCAAGGCAGCCATCTTTTTCTACTGACATAGGAACTGTTCATATGTCTGATACTCCCAAGTAACCACTGCAAATGTGTGAAATTCCTCTATCCTGCTTGGCTAGTAGTTTTCAGTATCTTTCCTTTGTTATCTTGCCAGAGAACACAAGCTCTATGGAAGATGTCCTAAATCATGCAAGCAAATAAATAATGGTAGTTAAATGAATGCGCCAGGTTCACTTTGCTCACAACCCAACTCATTTTGCGTTGAAGGAACAGTTAATGCCTTAATTCTTTAGAATGTTTTTATTTGTATATATATATGTGTGTGTGTGTATCTATCTATCTATCTATCTATCTATCTATCTATCTATCTATCTATCTATCTATCTATCTATCTATCTATCTATCTATCTATCTATCTATCTATCTATCTATCTATCTATCTATCTATCTGGTATTAAAAAGAGTGTTGCTGCTTTCCCCATCCAGCTGGATCCCACTGAGGAACAGGGAATCCTCTGGAACAGCATGAGAAGCAAACTAGGAATCTTAATCAGAAATAAGGTTGCCAATCCACAGGTGAGGGCAGGGGATCCCCTGGTTTGGAGGCCTTTCCCCCACTTCAGGGTCATCAGAAAATGGTGGTGGTGGTGGTGGGGAAATGTCTGCTGGGCACTTCATTATTCCCCATGGAGATCAATTCCCACAGAGTATAAGGAAGTATTGATCAACATGTATCTGGGGCTCTGGGGGGAGTGTTTTTTTGAGCTAGGTGCACCAAATTTTCAGCATAGCCTCTGGTACCACTTCCCAAAATACCCTCCAAATTTCAAAAGGATTGGACGAGAGGGTCCAATTCTATGAGCCCCCAAAGAAGGTGCCCCAATTCTTCATTATTTCCAATGGAGGGAAGGCATTTAAAAGGTGTGTGGTCCCTTTAAATGTGATTGCCAGAACTCCCTTTGGAGTTCAATTATGCTTGTCACAACCTTGCTGCTGGATCCACCCCTGGTTCCAAGCCCAAAGTTCCCAGATATTTCTTGAATTGGACTTGGCAACCCTAATCAGAAAGGGGTAATCAATGAAATTACCCCCACCCCTTCCTCTAGTGAGAAACATAGCCTGTATTCAACCCTACAAATCCTGAAGACATTATTTAGACAAATCACCCAATGTTATTATGATGTACCCAGGCAGTTCATTTTAGATTTCACTAGGAACATAAGAGAAGCCATGTTGGATCAGGTCAGTGGCTCATCCAGTTGAATGCTGTGTCACACAGTGGCCCAAACCCAGGTATCATCAAGTGGTCTACCAGCAGGGCCAGAACTCCAGAAGCCCTTCCACTGTTGCTTCCCCCACAAGCACCAACTTGTAGCTAATTCGGCACTGCCCAGCCGGGCGGCCCCACCGGCCGCCTTAGGCTGGGGGCCGTCCATTGCCTCCCCTGCAGGATGGGAGACAATGGTTTCACCCAGCAGTTTGGGGGCGGGCAGCCTTTTATAGGCTGGCCCGTCCCCTCGTGGCGCATTTTGGAAAGGTTTTTCGGCCCGCCCGCCCGCCCTTTATGCAGTGTAGGCACAGGCTGGTCGCCAATGCGGGGCCAGGTAGGAATTTTTCGCTCCCAAGCGATTGGCCTGGTTTGGGAGTGTTTTTGCCTACCTTACACTGCGGGAGGTGCGCTGGCAATTGGTTTGGCGGTGCCATAATTAGGTCACTGGCAGGTTTACCCTTGGGGACATGTTCTATTGGGGGCATTTCGGTGAGCGCACATGGCAACGCACCTTTGGGGGTGCAGGGCCTACCTGGGGAACCTATGCTGTACGGCGCAAGGTTGGCTCCAGGGAAGCCTGGTGATCCAGTCATTAGGGAGTGGTCCACAGCCCAGGCTGTACGGCACGGGGAGGGTGGAGCTCAGGTGGACTGGATCTGTGCCTGGCCGGCCGGTTTTGAGCCGTTGGGTCGGCTCAATCCCGGGGCCTGTGGCTCGCCCTGTTTCAGGTTGGGGAGGTGGTCTTGGTTTCGACCCCTGGCCCATCCTGGCCCCACGTTTTTCACCCCTTGCCATCATTTAATAAAGTGGCCCTTTATACCAATCTTGTTGTATGTCTCTTTATTCCGAATGGGGGGGCAATAGCTACTGATGGACCTCTGTTCCATATGTTTATTCAGTCCTCTCTTGAATCTGTCTATGCTTGTAGCTGCCACTAATTCCCACAGCAGTGAATTCCATGTGTTAATTACTCTTTGGGTGAAGTACTTTCTTTTATCTGTTCAAAACCTACTGCTCATTAATTAATTAAATTGAGTGCCAACAAGTTCTTGTATTGTGAGAAAGGGAGAAAAGTACTTTTTCTCTACCTTCTATTTATTTAGATTTCTATCTCGCCTTCTCTGCAAGTGGACTCAGGGCAGCTAACAGTCAGTTCAGACATCTATAATTACGATAAAACCAATAAAATACAATTACAATTAAAACATTCCATGGTGCTGTACAACTTCGATATAGGCGGGCTCTTTCTTTTCTGATAGTGATCCTATAATAATCATAGCTCTTCAGCGATGTAGGGTGGCAGTCCTTTCCCGGTTTAGATGTTGAAGGTCTGTTGAAATAATTCAGTTTTGCAGGCCCTGCGGAAAGTACAGAGATCCTGCAGGGCCCTTATGGCCTCCGAGAGGGCATTTCACATTTCTGGTGCTCTATCCCATGGATAATTTTGTAAACCTTTATCATGTCACTCCTCAGCTGTGTTTCTCCAAACTAAAGAGCCCTAACCTCTTTAACCTTTCTTCATTGGGAAAGTGTTCCATCCCCTTAATTGTTTCAGTTGTCCTTTTCTGCACTTTTTCCAGTGCTATGATGTCTTTTTGAGGTGTGGTGAGACCAGACCTGTGCACAGTATTCCAAATGAGGTCTCACCATAGATTTATACAGGGACATTATGATAATAGCTGGTTTGTTTTCAACCCCCTTCCTAATAAACCTCGGCATAGCATTTGCCTTTTACATTGTAGTTGCACACTGATATCTTCAGTGAGTTCTCCTCCTAATGACTTCTAAGATCTCTTAGTCAATTAGTACCAGTTTGGACCCCATCAACATATATTCATAGTTAAGATTTTTGGCTCCACTGTGCATTACTTTGCACTTGCCTGTGATGAACCTCATTTGTCACACCCACTTACTCAGCCTTGATAGATCCCTCTGGAGGTCCTCACAGTCCTCCCTTGTTCTCACTATCCTGAATAACTTAGTGCCATCCACAAATTTAGCTATTCACTGATTACCCCCAACTCCAAATCATTAATAAACAAGTTAAAAAGCATTGGACCTAGTACCAAGCCCTGTAATACTCCACTGCTTGAACGTATGAACGTATGAAGCTGCCTTATACTGAATCAGACCCTCGGTCCATCAAAGTCAGTATTGTCTTCTCAGACTGGCAGCGGCTCTCCAGGGTCTCAAGCTGAGGTTTTTCACACCTATTTGCCTGGACCCTTTTTTGGAGATGCCAGGGATTGAACCTGGGACCTTCTGCTTCCCAAGCAGATGCTCTACTACTGAGCTACCGTCCCTCCCCCACCTTCCAGTCTGAAAACTGCACATTTCTATTCTGTTTCTTGTTAATTAACCAGTTTTTAATCCACAAGAGGACTTCTGTAAGATCTTCCCTTACAGAATCCATGCTTATTCTTCCTCAGTAGCTTTGTTCATCAATGTGCTTATTAATTCCACCAATTTACCTGGTATCATTAGGCTGATTGGCCTGCAATTTCCCAGATCTCCTCTGTAACCTTTTGGAAGATGAGGGTTACATTAGCTACCTTCAAGTTCTCAGGAATGGAAGGAAGCTTTAGAACTAGATTGCATATTTTTTACAGGAGATCCACAAGTTCACATTTGAGTTCTTTCAGAACTCTTGGATGCATGCCATCTGGGCTTGGTGGTGATTTATTAGCTTTTAATTTGTCCATCAGTCATAGAACCTCTTCTCTTGTCACCTCAATCCAACTCAAGTCCCCTCCCCAAATTAGCAATTTTGGAGTGGACAAGAACCTCCCATCTTCCTCAGCGAAGAAAGAGGCAGAAATACGTTCAGCTTCTTTGCCATCTCCAGATCATCCTTTAGTAACACCTTTACCACTTGGTCATCCAAGGACCCCATTGCTTCCTTAGCTGGTTTTCTGCTTCTAATATATTTGAGTAAATTTTTATTGTTGATCTTTATTAGGTTTTTTTGCAGTATGTTCCTCACATTCCCTTTTTGCCTGTCTAACTTGCATTTTATTTGCAAAAGCCTGTGCTCCCTTTTATTTACCTCACTTGGACTAGCCTTCCACCACTTAAAGGGATCCATCTTACCTTTTACTGTTCCATTATTTTGTTTGTTAGCCATGCAATACTTTTAAATACCCTGGGCTGCTTACAGACCAGCACTTTGGGCTGACTCAGAAACACCTTAGAAATCGACCAGAAAAATCCTTCCACACACAAACATCTGCCGCCCGTCCTCATTGCGTCCTCACCCCGTCCTCCACAGTGTGGCTCAAAAAGCTACCACTTCTGAAGTGGTAGCAAATTTTGGACTGAACATCAGTCATCTCCTTTCTGTCTGAAAACAGAAGGGTGCAAGCAAGGTGCCTTGGTGGTGTGAAACCACCAAGCTTCCCCAAGCTGCATCTGGCTTTTTTTGGACAAAAAACTGTTCAGAGCACATGTGCACATTTATTTATTCAATTTTTAGCCCGTCCTTCCCATAGGACAGGCTCAGGGCGGGCATGTGGATGACCACTAAAAATGTATGGGGGAAAAAACCAAGCAACAGGAATGGTGCATAACAGCCATCTGATCATACCCGTGTCACCCCGTGGACAGGATGGGGATGGCTTGCGGGTATGTGGAGGCTTCGGGATGGCTCTTTTTGAGCCAGCCCAATTTGGAACACCTTCAATCATCCCCACATTGCCTGTCTGTTATCAGCGTATTTGTACCTTTCCTAACCTGTGCTATACATTTTAACTGAGCTTCCAGTATTGAAGTTTTAAACAGCCTCCAAGCTTCCTGAATGGATTTGACCTCTACCTTTCCTTTCAGTTTCTTCTTCACAAGCCCCCTCATTTGAGAGAAATTACCCCTTCTAAAGTTAATGTGGTTATGTTGATCTTTTTGGGTTACTCCCTATTTACATAAATGCTAAACTTAATAGCATTATGGCCACTGTTTCCAACTGGTACTATTATTTTTACATCTTTTACCAGGTCTTGAGCATTGTTTAGGACCACGTCCAGGATCGCCTCCCCCATGGTAGGTTCTGTGACTGTCTGCTCCATGACACAGTCATTGAGAGTATCTAAAAACCCAATTTCTTTCTCCTAACTTGAACACGTATTGACCTAATCAATGTGTGGGTGGTTAAATTCACCTATTATGACACAGATATTTCATCTAGCTGCTTTCCTTAATTATTTTGCTGTTTTTAAACCATTCTCTAACCTTTGATTTAGTGGCCAACCACAAACTCCCAGGATTAAGCTTCCTTTTGAACTAACAGTGGAAAATTATAACAATTATATCAATAATACGTTGACAGCAAATGTGCCTTTGACATGTACACCCAATATCTATTCTACGTTCAGCTGCAGCCAAAATAACTAAGGATCCTGTGCCACCTTGAAGACTAACTAATTTATCATGGCATAAACTTTTATGAGTCAAAGCTCACTATTTGCATGTGGTCTGAAATGTGCCCCTTCAAGCAGCATCTCCTTAGTGGTATTTAAGAAATGAACATATCTGTGCTTTTTCTGGCTTTGTCATTCAACCTTTTTCAATAAAATTCTCATGATATTACATATTTATCTAGGTTTTCTCTGTAGCACAGACTGATTTTAATTTTATAGTTAGGACTGTCATACTTTCCATTAAAGGCATCAGTGAGTGGAAAACATTCTACAATTGTGTAGGGTGTTTTTTTTTTTTAATTACAAACCATAACACCTTACTTTTTATATTTCAGCTTTTACACAATTTGACATGTATGCTATTCTTCCTAGAGAACATTGGCTAGTATACTTTTTTTTGGGGGGGGGGCAATGTGTATGCTTACATCTCCAAAGATTAGCATCTTTTAAAATATTGTAGAAAACTGACAACCAAATTTACCAAGGAAAGGATTTTGCATGCAGAGTTTGTATGTTTCCTTTATAAATAGTTTCACCATGTTTATGCGAGACATAGACTTTGTAATATTTTGGGGGGAAACTGTATGAACATTTCACCTGGATCTCTTTGACTAGGCTATAATATTATAAAATGGCAAAAAGCCTTTCTCAAATTAAGGTGTGGGACCTCAAACAAATTAATTTGCGTCTCAGGGTTTTGAATGTACCTCTTAGCCTAATCCATTTCTAACACAAGCACTCATAACCCTCTGGATTTCAAATGCCTGAGGGCAAAATGCAATTATAAAAACATGACTCTCCCAGATGAACTTTTGAATCTGCCTTGTCTCTCATTTATTGATGGAAGATTGAAGGGAAGAGTCAAATCAGCTGCCCTTCAATTCCTTACCAGCAGCAAAATGCAGAAATCATTAGCTTTGACTGTGTAAATGACTCTGTCCCATCTTAATGTGTAGCCCAGCTTGGTGGAGGACTTAAAAGAGGTATGTTTCTATTCCTAACATTTGGCACTTTCATTTGCTATGCGTGAAATACTTTTGTTGGTTTTTTACTCTCTGTCAATTAATGCAATATAGCCATTTCATTTAAACATAGCAGAATGGTACAATCAAGTGCAATTAAATATGTTCTCAGTCCTAAATATGTGCAAGTAAAAAACAACCATACACAATAAACAGATGTGTAAAATTTTATCTAGGCAGTCGTTTGCAAGGTGAATCCATGTGGTCAAAGCCTAAGAGAGCCAGTTTGGTGTAGTGGTTAAGTGTGCGGACTCTTATCTGGGAGAACTGGGTTTGATTCCCCAGTCCTCCACTTGCACCTGCTGAGATGGCATTGGGTTAGTCATAGCTTTCATAGAAGCTGTCCTAGAAAGGGCAGCTGCTGTAAAAGCACTCTCAGCCCCACCCACCTCACAGGGTGTTTGTTGTGGGGGGGATAGAGGAGATTGTGACCGCTCTGAGATTCAGAGTATAGGGTGGAATATAAATCCAAAATCATCATCTTCTTCTTCTTCTTCTTCTTCTTCTTCTTCTTCTTCTTCTTCTTCTTCTTCTTCTTCTTCTTCTTCTGCCACTTTTACATTAAACACCCTTGTTTGTTATATTACAACTTGCCAGAACGTTATTGATTCAGTGAAGATTTGCTCTGGTTATAGATGGATATTTACAACTCATTTGGATATCCCCATTTAGGAGTGTTTTGCTTCTTGCCCAGAACAGTTTTTTTTTTTTTTTTTGGGGGGGGGGGTTGCTTCCAAGCTGAGATAATCTAATTTCCCATTACATTCTCCCTACCTCTCTCCATTTTGCTTAAAGTTGATCATTTTCCAAGCTCAACCTTCTCTATGATGACATTCTGAGGTGGTATGTTGGACGGTTACACCACTGTAACACATTCTGTTCATAGCAATATGAATAATATATTTATACAATAAATTGGATGTTTGAATCATGATGTTTTGAATTGTAAGGGTGCCATAAGAATACTTTATACATTCACATGAAGATGGAATTTTAGGAGTCTGCTACAAATTCATCAACTGTCTAAATGGAATCATGTTTGATGGGATCAGATTAGAACAATTTATTTGCTACCTCAATGCATACAAAAGTTTTTGACCTATGCCCTCCAAAGCAATGATACAATAAAATAATATAAAAAGTTAGTTCAAAACTGAAACAATAGAACCATTGAATGAAACAGCTCAAAAGTAGGAGGTAACAACGGCATCAACTCTTATTTCAGCACTTTGCACATTGAAGTTTATATTATACTTTATGTGTGCAAAGATGGTAAATTAATGTTTCTGCCTCTTGGCAGAAGAAAGTAATGGTTCTTTCAAGCTATATGATTCTGCTGGTATTGCAATGTCGCCTAAAAGGCAGTTTGTTGTCAATCAAGTTCCAATTCAGATTGATGGGGTTCAAACTCATGTTAACTCTTCCATAGACATTGTGACAGCATCAGTTGGAGAACCCTTCTCACACAGAGAAAGTGGAGGATAATGGCAATGTCAACAGTCAAGGACAAGGCAGACTTGGAAGGCTGAAAGGAGCCAGATGACCATTGTGATGCCACCAAAAGGAAGATTCTACAAAAATCTTTGGTGAGGCCATCAGCAGGGTGCTACTAACTGTGTAGAGCATTCACATGGTAACAGATGCTATGGAGAAAAGGAAACCTGGCTGTCTCATGGGATCTGAAAACTGATCAGGCCAATACGAGGTTTGCTTGGGTCTATTTAAGGCAAAAAGCAAGTCAAGACTGGGAAGCATAAACGTGACATTAAATGAGGAATGGATTCACTTTGAGAAAGAAGGATTCGGTGTTCCCTCCTGGACTGGTGTCCAGGAAGGTGTTTGCCCAGGGTGTTACCCTCTGAACTGGCACTAGAAGATCTTACTACATTAGTTGGTAAGACTTTACTACCCTAGGTTGGAATATCATTAGCGTATTAAGAAGGCCTTGGCAGAATTCATGTCATGATGATCTAGAAGTCATGCCTTGAGGCTGTCATGTCTTGTGCCACTTAGTGAGCTGCCTACAACATAGCAGTTGGTGACCAGTGTTTAGGCCATGTGTAGTAATACATTCAGTGGGGTCCTGGGGGAGATACATTTAAATGTTTCATTAAAAAATTAAAATGTCTTTACTAAGTAACTTAGTTAAATGATAGTGTATAATAATTTTGTCAGCTCTTATTTTTTAAAAAGTTGGTGGCATGGTTTTGGGACCCATAGAGTGCATGGATTTTAAAGAGTCTTAAGCTATAATGTTTTACTACTCCTTTTATAAAATTTATATTTAATCATATCTTTAAAAAGTGTTCTCATTCTGCCACTTGGTATTACCAACCAAGCGGAACTCATCAGTGCAATAGTTTATTTAAACTGGTTTTAAATGTATTCCTTTATAACTTCTTAAATGGTATATTAATCACAGTGAAGCATATATGAACAAGTTAAATAAATGTTTGCATTCAAAATTAGGAATTTTCTGCCACAAATTATGAAGTTGCATTTCCACAATTGATGAGGGATGCTTTTCTGAACCTAATGTCAGATTTTGTATGGAACAATAGTAGAATTTATCTCAATCACCTTAACTATGGTAAGTTCCTTTCATCTAAAAACAAAACAAAAAACTTCAGACAAATTGAAATATGGAATTTTAGCGTAATTGTGTTTCAGACATATGAGTGACAATTAACATTCTGGAAAGGCTGGAAAAGATACTAGTAAGTTAAGTATTTGTATATGTTGATATCAATAACATATAGAAAGCCATATATCAAGCTTTTATTAACATGCTCAAGTTTGTTATTTCAAATACAATGATTTTCATTCACATATTTATCTTCAAATCATAGAAACCCTGTTCAGATAAAAACCAGTATGTATAATTTACAATATACAGAGATTGTAAATGTTAACAGATTCCACAAATGGGAATATAAGTGTAATTGTGTAGATTGTACAAATGAGACCTTTTTCTGTGACCTGAGACTGGTTATGCCCACCACAATTTACAACATGATTTGTCCTCTGTTGTGCAGTAACGATGGTATTTTCTCTGTTTATACAGGGTACCTGAAATGGCATGAATGAGTTAAATATTTTTATTTCCCACAGAACTGCTACGGACTCAGCTAAGCTGGTGGTCTCTGAAAGAAATTCAAACTCTCTGCTAAGCAAGTGAAAAAACACATGTGGTGTATTGGGAGGATACATAATCTTAGCTGAGTCAGTCTCAGTGACAATTCCACTCAGTAAAATCTTCACTTGGCTCTCTGGTCTTAGGAACGCTGTGAGTCTCAAGCAGCTAGTAAAAATATCTTTACATCTTTAGGATTTAACTGCCCCCACCCTGAGTGTTAGCATTTTTGCCCCTCAAACACATATAAACCCCTTGAAATAAAATTAGAAAGTTCAGTTGTACTGGTTCTCTTATGAAAACACAATAGTAGAGTAGATTATTTTTATATCCTAATACATGCAGTGGACATTTACACAAACCATTTTGTCCCCTAACAGTTTTTGTATTCTGGGCCTCAACATAACAAAGAGCAGAGTTAGCAGATGCATCTTTTTGTACCTATACAAAGACCTTTATAAGACATGCAACACATTTTGTGGTCTTGTATTACATATGCAATGATTCAGAGTAATTTAATACAGCATTTAGTTGGCCACAGTTTCTAATGTGGCCAGCAGGTTTCCAGCAAAAGTATGACTGGAGAATGTTTTGATAGCTGATAAAAGAATGTTATTTCTGCTTTGCTGCTGCTATTTCTAGAACCAGGGGTAGTCTACTGTTCCAAGGTCCCTTAAACAATAGCAGCACCTATATCTGTGATGTGGGACAGGTAGTATAGTTGAATTGCGCTCTGACCTGGAAAGTCCAGGCTAGCCCAATCTCATCATATCTCAGAGTTAAGAAGGGATAATATTTGAACAAGGAGACCACCAAGGAATATCAGGGGCACAATGTAGATGCAGGCAATGGCAAACCACCTTTGAATCTCTCTTGCCTTGAAAACTTTGTTGGGTTGCCATAAATTTAATTTAATTTAATTTAATTTAATTTAATTTAATTTATTTATTTATTTATTTATTTATTTATTTATATAATTTCTATATATGGCTCAGGGCGGCTCACAGCACGGAGTTCCACATAAATACAGTTTAAGCATAAAACAGTTAAAAATAATTAATACAGTTTAAGCATAAATCAGTTACAATAATTAATACATTTAAAATTTTAAAACATTTAAACCATTTAAACCATTTAAATATTTAAGACATTAGGGACAGCAACCTCTATTATAACTACACCTGATTTCTTGTTTCTTCTTGCTTGTACCAGCTAGTCATAGGCCAGCCTATTGTGATTGTGATTTGACAGCAAAAGAAAAACTTGGACTGATAGGCCAAATGGGCATGAACTGGGAAAATGTAGTTCAGTTCATGGCATATCCAGTTTGTGAACCACAAACTGTCATGAACTTTTAGGGGCTAAATGAACCAGTTTGGTTCATGAGGTCCTTGACCCAGTAGAATGCCCCCTCCTTGGTGTGCTAGAGACATCAAGTTGCAGGGGCCGCCTTTGAATGCTCATCTACAAGCCCTCCAGATTTCTCCTTGTTGTTTTGAAATGGAGTAAACATTTAGATCAAAGGGATACAAGTCTGTCTGGAAATGTACCCATTCATGAACCTCATGAGCCACCATGAACAGTTGGAAGGTTTGTGGAAAGTTTGTGCTGGTTGACTTCCTCATGAACTTCAGCTCATGAACTGGTTCATGCCCATCCCTAGTAAACAAGATGCTAGTTGGCATGTTTTGGGTGGTAGCTAGAGGCATGTAGGTGCTACTGGACTCTGCTCTTTTGCAGCAAAAGACTAACATGGCTAACTTCTTTGGATATTAGAACAAAATACAAAACTTTTGTTGTTCTTAAAGGTGCCACTGGATTAAAAATATGTTCTTCAAAATACAGAAACATTTATGAAAAAATTAAGTATGTTAAAAGCATCGTTTCCTCTAAGCTGAGTTAGTGTGAGCTAGCTCACAGATCTTTAGCCTCCAGCTCACACATTTTTGTCTTAGCTGAGAAAGGATGACCCCAGCACACTAATTTATGCAGTAGCTCACAACTTTAATGCCAGTAGCTCACAAAGTAGAATTTTTGCTCAATACATTGCATCTGACATCACCTTTTATGGAAAGTTTATGGCAAGATGGCTGCTAGTCTGTAAAATCCAGCCTGTATGTTCATTTCTCTCCTCTTGCTGTGGATATTTAAATCCTGGCCATGACCAGGGGGCACAATCAACGGGCAAGAACCAAGAACATCTTGGCCCATGACTTTGAGCCCATGGCTCACAGACTGTGACCTTGATGGACTTATTCAGCTCAAGATGTTTTTTGTATCTTTTGTTATTTTTACTCTGTTGATTTACATTTATTTAAATTGTATTTGTCGTCTATGAAAGCCACTTTGGGTTCCACTAAGGAAAAAGTGGGATAAGAAGTAAGTTAAATGAATACTTTTGCTATGTGCTTGTGCTTGATAAGAACCATCAAGGTTTTCTAGCTTGATTTCCTGAAGGTCTGAGAGGCCCGTCCAAGTATTCTCTGTTATTCACCCGTATGTTTTCAAGTCTGGCAGATCTCATGGAAAATTCAGTACAATTTTATCTGAAGACAGAACAACAAACTCAGCATTTAACTGTGCTGAATTTTACAGAATTTTCTCCAGTGGTCAGTATTGATATCTTTTAAGAGGATAGAGTAATGTGGGAATGATTCTTAACGTTATTGACAGGTGTCTAGAGATGAGATGAGAAAGAAACATTTTGATCCTTGAGAATTGCATCATAATGGATTGGACTAATCTCCTGGCTTTTCAGATCTGTTCATGTCTAAAACTTACCTAAGGTCACATTGTAACTAGACACTGCTAAGATCTCTCTCCTTCTGCCCTGTACAGATACCACGATAAGCAGTTCCCAAGGCTGTCACACATTGTTCCTCAATTTGAATCTTCAGGCTTTGGATATGCAGAAGAATATATATACAAAATGCAAATTGAAGACTCACATTCAACAAACATTCATGCCCCCAAAAATCCAGTCCAGTTCCTGAGACTTTTCATTCTGTGAGAGTCATATCTGCCACTCATTGTAAGAATGAACATTCTAGGAGTTTGTATGAAAAGGGAGGGGGGAAGGTTTGGATTCAGGTCTATTGGATCCCCAAAAAATTGGGATTCCCTCCAAACTTCAGTACTGGTATGGAATCCTGATATTTTTTTTTGCTACATTATACCCAAAGGAATTATTATAGTCAGTGGGGAATCTATCTGGAGGTAGAGATACCAAATTTTAAGTATAGCTTCTGGTGCATCTCCTCACCCCCCCCCCCCAAGTTTCAAAAAGACTGGACCAGGAGATCCAATTCTGTGTGAGCAGTTGAGTCAGGTTCAGTCACTTTGCAGGTTGGTGTGGAAAGGGGGGAAGCAAGCAGATATGGTGAGCACCAGAGAGCACCTTCCCTGTTTGAGGTTAAGGGGTCCATTGCAATCTGCCTGTGGAGTTTGCAGCCTAGGACAAGGAAGGTGAATTGTCTTAAGAGCCAGGGTTACTCCTTTCCAAGTTACATGACTTGGAGGAGTTGGGGTACTAAAGGGTGGCTCACAGTGTGCCATGCTAGCCAGGGGTGAGCCAAGGGTATAGTTTACCTTTGGAAGAAAGATGACTCACTCAACACAAGGCAAGGAGGTGGTAGGGGGGCAGACACCTGCCTTTGCCATTTTTTGCACTCAGGGGTTTACTGTTGTTGCAGAAGTGTGAGGAAAAGCCCCCTTACAGAACATCGTGATTACCAGCTTGGTTGCCAGAGCACCTGGGGAAGTGACTCACACACATCTGGCCAGAGAGTGTGGGTACACCTATCCAGGGGCAAAAGGGACTTATGCAGAACAAGCAGCCATAACCCTACAAAGGCACTCTAGACTGGTACAAGAGTGCCCACAAGGAGAACGGAAGGCTTCCCGTCATTCCGTATGACGTCCATCCCAGCATTGGAGCGAAGGAAACCGCACCGCCAGGAGTTATCCAGGCGAACGGTTATGAAATTCTGACCATGGAATCCACCGTGGAGGGCTAACACCACACACAGCCATCTTCCTACTAGGCTTGACTCCATTCCAGTGAAGCGGATGGCTCATGTACACACCAGATGTCACCTATGCCTACAAACAACCTACCCACCCCAGGAGTGGTTAATCGTCCAACCGCCACTTTCTTTGTTTAACGGAACTCTAGACAAAGAATGGTGCCCAGAAGAAGACAGAAGAAGAGCAAGACGATCTTCAGCCAGAGCCAAGCTCCTTTGTACAAACTGGGTGTTACCTAGGCCATGATTTGACTCTCTATTGTCACCCTTTTAGATAAGTTTAATAGTCTTAAGTATCCCCCCACCCAAGTAATCTCTCTATTCTTCTCCCTAACTGTCACTTTGGAGCCCCCCCCCCCCCTGGTCCATTTCAACCTGAAAGTTCTCTCAGGTATCCAGGATCCAGGCAAGTCCATTGGTCAAGAGCAAGCATCCAATTAGGTGCCACCAATAAACTTTCTATTGGTTGTTGCAGTAGTCCAGCCTTTATGGTCACTGCGAAACCTCCCCTTTTCATGAGGTCACGCACCAGCTGACCACCTTTCTCCTCCCTTGTACCTCCCATCTCCTAAGGGCTCAAGAGAGTCCTTATAATCTGTGGACTAGCTACCCACAGGTGTGCTTCTATCAGTATCCCAACTTCCGCTGCATAGATCCATCCCTGATCATTTTTGGGTCCCTTCTCCCACTTCCTCACTTTTTGCCATTGGAGCCTTCCTTGAAGACTACAATAGGTAAATATTGCCCTGTTTGTCTACCAATATGTTCCCCTATCTCTCTATCTATGTTTCCTAGGACTGAATGTGTGTTCTTATGAGTATTTTGTCTTGTATGGAAGCCTATATTCTTCTTAATAAATTATAATTGTTTTACTTAATTAGAGTCTCTAATCTGTTAAACATTACTTTTCTGGACGTGTTAATACTGTATACACAGGTAAAAAGATCCTGAGTGAGCCAGGTGCCCACCTGACAATTCCCCAACTTCGTTTTGAGGGCATTTTGGTTTACAGAAGTTGTAAATAATCCATAAAGTGGCTTTAGTTAATACAAATCCTCTGTCTGAGTCTTTATGTTACCTGAGGTGGGGGCAATACCATTGCATTGGGTAAGTCAAGGATCATCAGAAATTGGGAATTAAACATTAAAGGAAATATTAGCTCCTGGGTTTAAAATATTGTTTTATCTTTGAAACACTAAGAAAATGTTCTTTTCAGGTGCTCTTGAATTTTGTTAAGTTTTGAAGCCCACATTCATCTTTAAAATTTGAAACTCCTGTCTTTAAGAAGGACAGAAGTCTTAGCCTAATCTGAAATGAGAACGAGCTTCTCAAGCCATAAATTCTATTATTTTAAAACATTATTGAGAACTGGCATTTACCCACTCAATTTGCAATGTTGACTAAACAATGGAGTGAAAACTCAGAAATGTTTCACTTTGAGAGACTGTCAACTCTTCAGCTTTTAAATATGTACTACTATTGTTTGTATGGTTTTATGTTACATTTACTGTGTATAATTCATTAAATTTAAGCCTTAAATAAGCAAACATTTAAATAATGATTCAATGACCCAATCAATTTTCTTTTAGGAAACTTTTGTGTTAATATGCTGCTACATGAACTGATTTTGGCCTGTATCCTACCACTCCAGTCAACAAAGTCATCTTCTTGAAGCCTGAGGAGCCTTCTTCCAGCCTAAAGAGTCATCTTCTTCTATCATAAGAACATAAGAGAAGCCATGCTGGATCAGGCCAGTGGCCCATCCAGTCCAACACTCTGTATCACACAGTGGCCAAAAAAATTATACACACACACACACACACACACTGTGGCTAATAGCCACTGATGGACCTCTGCTCCATATTTTTATCTAACACCCTCTTGAAGCTGGTTATGCTTGTAGTTGCTACCACCTCCTGTGACAGTGAATTCCACATGTTAATCACCCTTTGGGTGAAGAAGTACCTCCTTTTATCCATTCTAATCCGACTGCTCAGCAATTTCATTGAATGCCCATGAGTTCTTGTATTGTGAGAAAGGGAGAAAAATACTTCTTTCTCTACCTTCTTCATCCCATGCATAATCTTGTAAACCTCTATCATGTCACCCCGCAGTCGACATTTCTCCAAGCTAAAGATCCCCAAGCGTTTTAACCTTTCTTCATAGGGAAAGTGTTCCAAACCTTTAATCATTCTAGTTGCCCTTTTCTGCACTTTTTCCAATGCTAGAATATCCTTTTTGAGGTGCGGTGACCAGAATTGCACACAGTATTCCAAATGAGACCGCATCATCGATTTATACAGGGGCATTATTCCCTTCCTAATAATTCCCAGCATGGTGCTGGCCTTTTTTATTGCAATCGCACACTGTCTTGACATTTTCAGTGAGTTATATACCATGACCCCAAGATCTCTCTCTTGGTCAGTCTCTGCCAGTTCACACCCCATCAACTTGTATTTGTAGCTGGCATTCTTGGCCTCAATGTGCATTACTTTGCACTTGGCCACATTGAACCTCATCTGCCACATTGACGCCCACTCGCCCAGCCTCATCAAATCCCTTTGGAGTGCCTCACAATCCTCTCTGGTTCTCACCACCCTGAACAATTTAGTATCATCTGCAAACTTGGCCACTTCACTGCTTACTCTCAACTCCAAATCATTTATGAACAAGTTAAAGAGCATGGGACCCAGTACTGAGCCCTGCGGCACTCCACTGCTTACTGTCCTCCACTGCGAAGACTGCCCATTTATACTCACTCTCTGCTGCCTATTAATTAGCCAGTTTTTGATCCACAAGAGGACCTGTCCTTTTACTCCATGACTCTTGAGCTTTCTAAGGAGCCTTTGATGAGGAACTTTATCAAAAGCTTTCTGGAAGTCAAGGTAAAGAATATCTATCAGGTCTCCTTTGTCCATATGTTTGTTTACCCCCTCAAAGAAATGTAACAGGTTAGTGAGGCAAGATCTTCCCTTACAGAACCCATGCTGTGTCTTCCTCAATAACTTGTGTTCATCAATGTGCCTACTCATTCTGTCCTTGATAATGGTTTCTACCAACTTTCCCGGTATTGAAGTCAGACTGACTGGCCTGTAATTTCCCGGATCTCCTCTGGAACCCTTTTTAAAGATGGGGGTGACATTTGCTACCTTCCAGTCCTCAGGAACGAAGGCAGATTTCAATGAAAGATTACATATTTTTGTCAGAAGATCCACAAGTTCAGCTTTGAGTTCTTTCAGAACTCTTGGATGTATGCCATCCAGACCTGGTGACTTATTAGTTTTTAATTCGTCCATCAGTTGTAGGACCTCCTCTCTTGTCACCTCAATCTGACTCAGGTCTTTCAACACCCCTTCCAATATAAGTGGTTCTGGAGCAGGCAAACACTTCTCATCCTCCACAGTGAAGATGGAGGTAAAAAATGCATTCAGCTTCTCAGCCATTTCCATGTCCTCCTTTGGTAATCCTTTGACCCCTTGGTCATCCAAGGGCCCCACTGCCTCCCTGGCTGGTTTCCTGCTTCTAATACATTTGAAGAAATTTTTATTGTTGGTCTTTATGTTTTTTGCAATATGCTCCTAATAGTCCCTTTTTGCCTGCCTGATCACAGTCTTGCATTTGATTTGCCACTGCCTGTGTTCCCTTTTATTAATCTAACTTGGACTAGCTTTCCACCGCTTAAAGGAGTCCTTCTTACCTTTTACAGCTTCCATTACTTTGTTAACCATGCAGGCCTTCTCTTATACCTGTTTGTGCCTTTCCTAATTTGTGGTATATATTTTATCTGAGCTTCTAGGATTGTAGTTTTAAATAGCCTCCAAGCTTCCCCAAGGGAAGGAAGGGCCACTGACATTGGAGGAAAGTTTCTTAGACTGGAGAAAAGATCCAAAGTTTGCTAGCTGGTAAAATACAGGTCATTAACTTTGCATTTCAAAGCCTTGATTCAGCTCTAGTCAAGAAAAAAACTGTAGGCCTGGATGTGGATTAGGGTTGCCAGCTGATGACTGGCACACAATGGGAGATGGAGGACAGGACATGGGGGATGTCACTCTCAGAGTTGCCAGAAATCCAATGGTTAAAACCATAGCATTTCCAGTGACTCCTAGAGCATCATGATGTCACTTCTAGGTTTCTTCCAGGAGTGGAAACAAGTTTAACACAGCAATGTCAAATAGATCAAGGTGGGTAGCTGTGTTGGTTTTAAGTAATAGAATAAAGTTAGAGTCCAGTGGAACCTCTTTTTTCTCCCACTGCTCAGAACAGCAGTGGCAGGAAGTGCAGGCTGTTGAAGAGAGGTCTTTGCCATAGAACAAGACCTGGCAACTCTCTGTGGATGAACATACTCTTCCATATTGAAAGATCTGACTGTTTTAGTCAGTTAAGTATGGCATAGATGAGCACTGCATTGTATACACAAATGACACATCCATATTGGCTAAATTAATGGGTAAACCTGTTTCTACATACATTATTTCCTCTGCTTGAATTGGGTAATTTACTTTAAGCCAACCCAAACCTACTTTCTCTTCCATTTACATTTACCTTCTTTCTAGGGTTGTCTGGATTTAATAAGGAAAGATAGGTGGTATAGCCACTTGCATATTGATTACCAGAGCTCATCTATGTCCTGATTTCATACTCATTTCATTTTCATTGAGCACATTCAGAATTCTCCTTTATACAGTAGAAACACACAATGTTTCTATAAAATGTGCATCAATACTTGTATCAATCCAATAAATTTAAATATAGCATTATATTGGATAAACCTTAAACCTTAAACGGTTCCATCAATTTAAGGGGACATTAATTGGAGATGAATGGCCTGGGGATTCCAGTGCTCCTGGGGAGGGGAAGATATGACGGTGGGACGAGGCAGCATTATAAAGGAAGGAGATCGAGACGCAACAGTGCTCGACCCCCTTCCAGCCTTCGTCCCATCCCGACGGTGACAGGTAGTGGGGCCAGGTTGAATTACTCGCCTCCGTCACTGGTGTTATGCAACGCCAGGTCCATTAATAATAAGACCTCTGTCCTGCAGGAGTTCCTGATTGAACAGGATATGGACCTGGCTTGCGTGACCGAGACCTGGGTGCGCGAAGGGGAGACGGTAGCTCTCTCCCAGACCGTTCCCCCGGGATACTCGGTCTTTCACCAGTCACGGACTAGCGGGCGGGGGGGCGGGGTGGCACTCTTCATACGAGAGGCTTACTCCTTTAGGGCTCTTCCAGCTCCAGAGATCCCGGGTGTTGAATGTGTTGGCCTGATGTGGGATGTTGGGGAGGGGCTGGCGATCTGGCTGGTGTACCGACCGCCTAACGCACCGGCCGGCGCCTTACCATCCCTGGTGGAGGCCGCGGCGGGCTGGGCGTTGGAGCACCCAAGGCTTTTGGTCTTGGGTGACTTCAATGTCCATGCCGATGACGCGGCATCCAGCCAGGCGATGGACCTGGTGTCATCCATGGCGACACTAGGACTCTCCCAGGTTGTTACAACACCCACCCATCAGGCGGGACACATGTTAGACCTGGTCTTTGCGGCCGGAATATCAGTGACTGATATTCCAGTGACTGCTATGGAAGCAGTGCCATGGTCAGATCACTTTGCCCTCAAGGCCCGTATGGAGGTATCACCCAAAACCTGTTTAGGCGGAGAGCATATTTTAGCTCACCCACGGAGCCTGATGGACCCGGAACGGTTCCTAACGGCTCTACGGGATACCTGGCCCACTGGTGATTCCCTGGATGGTCTGGTAGAGTCCTGGAACAATGGGCTCTCCAGGGCCATCGAGGAGATCGCACCCAGGCGCCCTCTGCGCCCCCGCCCGAAACCGTCGCCCTGGTTTAACCGGGAGCTGCGGCAACAAAAGCGGGGGCTCAGACGACTAGAGAGGCAATGGCGGCGTACTCGAGACGAAGTGACCCGAGCATCTTATAGAGAGAGTTTGAAGGCCTATGAGATGGCAATCAAATCCGCAAAGAGAACATTCTTTGCAGCTAAGATTGCATCCGCAACTTCGCGCCCGGCACAATTATTTGACGTAATTAGAGGACTTACTACGCTGCCGCAAGGCAGGTTAAATTCTACTGAATTGGAAATAGGCTGTGAGGCTTTTGCGAAATTTTTTGCGGATAAAGTCGCATCACTCCGCCCCGACTCCCCTGCCAGTTTGGAGACAGTTAGCGAACCTGAGGCCCCGAGCCTGTCCTCGGATTATATACTGGATGGCTTTGACCCCCTCAGTCTGGAGGAAGTTGACAGGATTCTTGTATCTGCTCGCCCAACAACTTGTAAATTAGACCCATGCCCTTCCTGGCTTATTAAATCTTGCAAGGGGGACCTTAGATATCCCGTGCGGGATATCATAAATAGATCCCTAACGGAAGGGCACTTTCCAGCGCCACTTAAAGAGGCTGTGGTCCGACCCCTCTAAAAAAAGCCATCTCTAGATCCGGCCCAATTGACACACTATCGGCCGGTTTCAAATTTACCCTTTTGGGGTAAACTTATTGAGAGGGCAGTGGCGAAGCAGTTACAGACCTTCCTGGATGACACTTCCGTCCTCGACCCATTTCAGTCCGGCTTTCGCCCGGGACACGGGACGGAGACAGTGTTGGTTGCCTTAGTGGATGACCTTCAACGGCATCTGGATCGGGGTGGCTCGGCGGTGCTGATGTTGTTAGACCTGTTGGCGGCGTTCGACACGGTCGACCATCGGCTACTGACGGGCCGCCTCGCCGACGCAGGGATTCAGGGGTTGGCTTTACAGTGGCTTTCCTCTTTCCTGGAAGGTCGGGGACAAAGGGTCGCAATTGGGGGGGAGCTGTCTCTGAGGCGCTCACTTGATTGTGGTGTGCCCCAAGGGGCGGTTCTCTCCCCGATGTTATTTAACATCTACATGCGGCCTCTTGCCCAGATTGCCCGAAGGTATGGGTTGGGGTGTCACCAGTATGCTGATGACACCCAGCTCTATCTGCTGATGGATGGCCAGCCTGTCTGCGCCCCGGAAAACCTTGACCAGGCACTACGGGCCGTGGCTGAGTGGCTCAGACTGAGTGGGCTGAAGCTAAATCCTACGAAGACAGAGGTCCTTTGCTTGGGTCGCTGCGGCCCGGGGAGGGGGATCCCCCTGCCGGCTTTTGATGGTGCGCCGCTTATGGCGGCGGACAGGGTCAGGAGCTTGGGGGTGCTATTGGAGCCTTCTTTAAAGATGGAGGCTCAGATAGCAGCCGCTGCCAAGTCCGCATTTTTTCATCTTAGATGGGCAAGGCAGCTGGCCCCCTTTCTGGAGCGCGACGACCTAGCAACAGTGATCCATGCTACGGTCACCTCAAGGTTGGACTACTGCAATGCCCTCTACATGGGGCTGCCCTTGTCTCGGACCCGGAAACTGCAGCTGGTGCAGAATGCCGCGGCCCGGCTGTTATTGGGTCTCCCAAAGTGGGAACACATCCAGCCGGGCCTCCGGACTCTGCACTGGCTTCCAGTGATATACCGAGTCCGGTACAAGGTGCTGGTTATTACCTTTAAAGCCCTATATGGCCTGGGACCTGCCTACCTGAAGGACCGTCTCTCCCCACATGTTCCCCAGAGAGCACTGAGGTCAGGAACACAAAATCTCCTCACTATCCCCGGGCCAAAAGAAGCCCGTCTGAAAGCCACCAGGGAAAGGGCTTTCTCCGTTATGGCCCCCGTATGGTGGAATCAGCTGCCGGAAGAGGTGAGGGCCCTGCGGGACTTGGCGCAGTTCCGCAGGGCCTGTAAGACGACCCTCTTCCGGCTAGCCTATACCTAGCCTACATTTAGCTAGGATAACAACTTGAGGAAACTGGCCAGCCATCTGTTCATAGGAAACTGAATTACTCTGTTTTAATGTTTTAACTGCTTAAATTATTTAACTGTTTTATATTTGAAATTGTTTATTTTTAAGTTTGATTAATTGTTGGAAACCGCCCTGAGCCATTCGTGGGAAGGGCGGGATATAAATCCCAAATAAATAAATAAATAAAAAACTTTCTCAGTCTTATTTAACACTAAATTAAATTCTGGTCTTGCATGGCATGTTTATTCCTTTACTTGTTATGTTTTGCATTTGATATCTGAAAATATCATATAAACAACTCATACAAGTCTCCAGTCTGAAGACAGCACCAAACTGTTGGACTGCTGTTACTTAAGTGAACAGGTCTAGTCATTTCCAAAATTTTCTGTGCCAAACATATGAACATAGTGAGCCTTGATGGTGTACAGAGTTGTGGGGGAGTGTTAGAGTTAGCAGCTCAGCATGCCTCGACGGGGGTGGGGGGAGCAACATCATTCTAATGGAGTGTTGACTCTCAAAGGCTTATACTCTAAAACACTTGTTGGACTCTAAAATGCTTCTGGAAGCTAATTCTTAACATTTATTTTTTTTTAAAAAATTAGACCTTTATGAAAGAAGAAAAGTTCTGAAATCTATTATGACTTCATAACTGACCTTTGTATTAAAAAAAAATGTTTACTTCATTTATAGCTCATCTTTCTCACTGAGACTGAAGGCAGATTACAAAACATAAAACCCAAATCAGTCAGAAAATTTATTTTATTTTATTTATTTACCTTAGATTTCTATCAATTTCTGGTTACAAATTTAAAACAATAAAACTTACACAATTAAACAATTTAAACTACACAGAAAATTTTGATATAGGTAGATCACAGCACAACAGAAGATGTTCAGCAAAAGAATTCACAAACAAATTTCAAATGAAGAAAGTACAACATCTAACCTTAATGAGAAAAATATTGTCATATAAGCAATCATTCAGACATTGTTTTGATGTTCATATAAGCCATCATGTGGATAGTTGACATACTATGTAATTTGTGATAAATAATTTGCCTTGAGATATCATTGCTGTTAAATGTTAACTTTGTATTTGCTTATTATTTGCATAAAAAGGTTGTGTAATGCAAATCTGGGCATTGCTTTAAAATCATCAGAAAAATAGAAGAATGGTGATGCATTATTAATGGTTAAATTATTTCTGTCTCTTTGATTTCCCAACGTACACCTGGAATTACTTGAATGGTATCACACAATCTCCTACTATAATCTCTACCCTTTCCAATTGACAAGCTGGCTGTGGGAAGGCAGCACGTTGTATACACAACCTTGCTCAATTTACATGTACACCAGATTCAAATTCAGTTTTATTACAGTCTATGACCAGATCCAACTGACAAAACAAAACATTTTCAGGTATACTAATACATGAGTTAAGAGTTCCAGTTAAAATTTAATAATAAAATGGATCAAAGACTAGATAAAATGACACTGTACACGTACATCTTAGTCCACTGTGATATCTTGCTCATGCTCCATGTTTGCTAGCATGAGTGTCTTTGTGAAGGAGGAGAAGGAGGTAGCAGCACCTTCAGCAGCATTTACAAAAATGAAAATCAGTTCAGGATACTTCAATCAAAACCAAACAAGGGACAAAGATAATCTGTTTCTGAGCATGAGCCAACAGGTTACCAGCCTTACCTGCCAAGTCTGATGGATGTCGACCACACATACACAATATGTTTGGAAGACATCTTTTTTTTTTCAACTTAACCAAACTAATTATTTGGAATGATTGACTAGTAATAAAAAAAATGATCCAGGTAAATTTGTATTGTGAATCTGTTATTTATTAACTTTATAGCATCAATGTAACATGAAATTGAAAATATGGCATTTTTTACATTTAATTATCGAAACATATTTCCCCTCTCATAGTAGGAGCCAGCATCACAGCCACGTGCAAGCCAAGTCACGCAGAGAACAGATTGGAGGAACATCCTCTTCTCACATTGGAACAGGCCTCAGATTGGAAAAGGAGGAATGTGCAGTGCTGGCCAGGAATGCACAGCTGAAAACTAGAAAAGCCACCCAAGCAAAAGAATGAAACAGTTTGAATGATCACCTTTACACATATTCCTGGACTGAGTGAGGACTGGAGGAGAGAAAGCAAGAGGTATTCAATTTTAAGCAGCAAGACAGAATTGTCTGGGAGAGTGCTCTTGTAGAGGGAGCAAAGTTGTGGTGGTGTGGATCAGCTCAGGAGGTAATTTTTAGTAGGGATAACTAAATCAATTCAATTTTAATACAGTCTACGACCAGGAGGGATAAAGTTTTTCCTGCACTGATTGTCTTGTTGCTTTAAACAGCTTAAGTTTGCATGCATTCTTCTTGTTAACGTTTTCCCTGTTCTGCAATCCCAGCCCAACTGTATTATTTTGTCTCAATAAAAGTTTTGCTGTTTGAATCAAAGATTCTTATACCTCGACACTTGCTTGCTGATTGACTGATGTTATAGTATTTTGTTATCAAATTTTAATCCATTTACTGATAAACTGAGAGCTTTTTAAAATCATACTTTTGATCTGCCTTGAGACCCAGTGAGAAAGGAGGCCTATAAATTAAAATAACAACAATGAAATGGCCATGTACAGATAGTGAAGACAGTGAAACATCATCAGTTTCAGCCTGAAAATACAATCTCACAGATTGTTACTTAGGGTCATTTTGCCAGGCCTCAAAAACTGATTTACAAATGCAAATATCTGAGGCATAATCAAGTGGTGTAGAAGTTTTCTTTCCACGTGCTTAACAATCTTTGGAGAGGGGAAGTATGATTTGTGAGTGTAGTCAGGGCAATTTCTGTGTCTGAAGTATACAAGCTGTTACAGAGCAATAGTGAGCAGTCAATGGGCTTAGAAAGGTATCATCATGTTTAGGATTGCAGTTAATTCCCCTTAAAATAATATATTGTTTATTATATATAAAATCTAATTCTAAGATTTTATTGTTTATGGTGGCAATGAGATAATATTGCACTTTTTCTTTACATGCTGTAGATACACTCATTGAAAAAAGAAAATTCTGAGATGAAAGAAGCATGAAGAACATCAAAGAAAGTGTTTAATATGTTCTGAGAAACTCATAAATATTCATGCCAGTTAAATCATATTATAGCCTAATAAACCAATAGTTGACCATCATGCTATTGAAATGGAATGTTGGGATGCCTTCATATGGTGATAAACCTTTGGAATTGCACTGAAAATAAAATTATACTTTTAATAATAGAACCCATAAAAACGACCAATATAATTTTCTTGGATGAAGTGTATTCACTAATGGGGAGGGGGGGATCTTGTATCTTTTATAGTGAGGCTTAAATGTACAAGAACTTTAAATGATGCAGCATGTGAGGTTAAAAAGCAGAGTCCAACTTCATGAAACTTGACTGCAGTATCCCCTGAGGTCTGGTGTGTAGGATTAAGCTTACCTATCCAGTTAGCACACAGGAGACTCTGGCAGCTTCAGCAAGAGCCTTTTTTATTGCTTCACACAGAGAACTACAACCCACACATAGAGGGAACTAGAACTAAGTGAGGCTGCTCTCCTACACGTCTTGTGGAAGGAAACAGAAACTAGTTTGTGAAGGCTCACTTAAAGGCATATACCTATATACATCACTATGATCATTAATAGGACCACTTTTTCAAGCTTTTCAAGTAGAGTCATTTAGTAAGCAATTTAATTTCATTGACTAATGATTCAGCTTGTCTTTTCCTTTTTGTAATGGGTTTTATCACTACTTGTCTGCAAGTATTTTATATGCATGCTCTTCGGAAGCAGCACTTGTTGCCAAATTTAATCCCTCTTCTGCATTTTCAGACATGGCTCCCTCTAGTTACAATGTGTGGCCATTCCTTTTTATATAAAATTAAAAAAAAAATCATTGCCTTCAAATGGTATTGTCTCACTGGGTAATTCAGTCAAAGTTATACAGTTTGTTGGGATGGTCATGCATTTTTATCAGAATGCACAGTACACAGCTGATAATGCCAATACAGGATGACAAGTTGTGCTCATAATTGAGCATTGCACGATTAAAAAGTTGTTTCTTCTGTGTCATAATTCTTCCACCCTAGAGCTTCATACATACTGGAAAGCTAGCACAGAATAGTAAGAGAACAGTATTGTTTTTCAGTTCAGTAGAGATCAACACACGCTAATGCAATTTAAGGATGCTGGCCTCCAGGTGGGGCCTGGAGATCTCCTGCTTTTACAACCGATCTCCAGCTGAAAGTGATCAGCTCACCTGGAGAAAATGACTAATTCGAAACTTTATGGCATTCTACCATGCTGAGGCTCCTCCCCTCCCCAAACCCTGCCTTCTCTTGGATCCACTCCCAAAGTCTCCAGGTGTTTTCCAACACAGACTTTGCAGCCCAATTAGGCCCAGAAATATTCTCCCATCCATTGAAGTGAAAGGCTCAGTTTGTAGGCTCAGGAATTCCATATGTCTGATGTCTAGTTTAGGGCCTATGGCTGGCTCACTGGGGGCAGGGATTAACTTCTTTTCATTGTAACACTGTAAGCAATTTCAAGAAGTCCTTGCTGCTATGTTTAGTGTGGTGGTTAAGTGTGCAGACTCTTATATAGGAGAACCGGGTTTAATTCCCGACTCCTCCACTTGCAGCTACTGGAATGGCCTTGGGTTAGCCAGGGCTTTTGCAAGAGTTGTCCTTGAAAGGGCAGCTTCTGAGAGACCTCCCTCAGTCCCACCCACCTCACAGGGTGTTTGTTGTGGAGGAAGAAGATTGTAAGCCGCTCTGAGATTCTGAGATTCAGAGTGAAGGGCAGTGTATAAATCTATGATCTTCTTCTTCTATGTTCAGTGTTTATGGTTCAGTAATCTGTGTTTTTTTAAAGACAGAAAAGAATTGTATTGCTATAGTTTTTGTCTCTTTCCTCTTCCAAATTAACACTATGTTTCTAATCAGGGCTTTTTTGTTTTTTTGAAAAAGCCCAGCAGAACTCATTTGCATATTATGCCACACCACCTGTTCAGTTGACACAGAACTGTACAGTGCCATCAGCTGCATTTCACGGATGTGTATTCTCACACAGCCAAATGAGACACCTGATTTTGCCCCCCCCTCAAAAAGAAAAACATGAGAGAGAGAGCCATGTGCAGTAGAGCAGGCAGTGGCAGGCCCAGCTTCTCCAGGGAAGGGGTGGTCATGGGCAGCTCCGCATCTCTCATTCTCTTTGCAAGCCTTTTGGAGGCTGGAGGTGGCAGAGAGGATGGAGCATGCAGTCTGGAAGCACATGACTGCCTAGTGCCTTCCCTCTGCTGGAGACCTTTTTTTTGACCCAGAGCCCTGAACAAGCCAGCTAGAACTGTGTTCCTGTGCGTTCCTGCTTTTTTAAAAAACCCTGTTTCTAATAAATGTATTTAACCCATTGAGATACATTTTCCACACAGTGCTGGTGGTATTTTTCTTGTAAAGGTTGGAACAGCCTGCTTTCCCCCCTCTGATATTTGTGCCAGTTGGTTTAGTCTCAAAGGCTGGAGTCCCCCTTGGATTCTGTTTGTTAGAATTATAGACTACATGAGCTCCCTTATCCTGAAACCAGTTGTGCCCACCCTTGTATCTTCTGACTAATAAATTGATAGTGCTTGGAAGGCACCCATCTCAGCTATGTGAACCTGAGAGCAGGAACCTGAGTACCCTATTTTGACTTGCAAGCAAAAGGGAACATCACAGGACTCCGTTTTGTGCTATAGTGCGGTAGAAGACTTAATGATGCTTCTATAAATGTGTTGCTTGTTGCATCTCCAAATTTAATAAAAAAATTATTTCTGCTGACAGTTCCACTATAGTTAGTGTTCAAAATATCAAAAGATGACTGCTAAATGTTGATAATGTAAGATGTCAAGAATGCAGTCTGGAATAATGGAATATACATCTTGCAAACTTGCACTTTGATATGGCAAAGCACTTGGGTCAGCAAGCAAATTAATTCATTTATGATTTGATATTATTGCTAGTGGGTCTGCATTTCCAGGCAGCTCTGTTTTCCATAAAACTGCAAACACCATACTGTAAAATCATCCATGGAACAACACTATTTATGAAGGGCATGGCAATATTTGTTACATAAACAGGACATACAATTTAATGAAAACTAAAACTAAATATTGTCAATTTTAAAAAAATATCATAATGATCCCTCTTATTTGATTATCACCAGTGGTGTAATATGCATAAGGTAAGTTCCCTTTCAACAACTGTTACAGGAAATCAATATTTCATCCCATGGGGCAGGTTATTCCCCACCTCTATGAAAGATAAAGTTTGCAGCTTGGGGAGCAACTTTTAATTTATAAATAACTGTTTATTTAGAATATTTTTTATCTGAAGGACATCAAACTTAAAGTTATTGTGACTACCCTAATTAAAGTAGCCCTACATGACCATATTAAATTATTATTGAATTAATATAGTCATATATTAAATTATCCAACTGTACTACATAAGACTCCCCAGTCAATCTTATCCTTCTATGTGACTGGAGGTGTTTTCACTTTAGATCATCCTTGAAAGAGCACCAGGAAAATAGTAAGTGAGGACCAGATAGAACATTAGCCAATAACAGTTGATTGGTCTTGGAGCATTTGATTTAGAAAACCCTTCCTGTCCATTTGGAAGTGCCCTTAATTTAGAAAACAGATTTTTATACTATTATTAGTTGGGCATTGGCATTCATTCAAGACCAGCTATTGGCAGTCCTTTACTGTTGACTGGCCATTGGCAAAACATTTGGTCTGACTGTTCTCAGACACTCAGTTGCCAGCTGTCTAAAATCTATTCAGTGCTCATCTGTGCTTTGGAACTGTTTTTAACCTGAGGGTTATTGTGATTGATAATGTAACTGGATCTAGAAGAAGAAAGAGAAGAAACCAACTAAGCAACCATGATTAGCAATGGGCACAAACAGAAAATGCAGTTTGGCTTGTGGTGTGCCCAGTTTGTGAAGCATAAACCATCATAAAATTTTAGTTGCTAAATGAACTGGTTCAGTTCATGAGATAGTAGAATGCCTCCCTCCCGCATGCTGGTGATACCAAACTTATAAAGGATCCGACTGACTCTCCTCTACCTTCCTTCCAAGTTAGGTGAGGACTGGATTTACAGGGTCTAGGGCTTTTTTTTGTAGCAGGAACTCCTTTGCATATTAGGCCACACACCCCTGATGTAGCCAATCCTCCTGGAACTTACAGTAGTCCCTGTACTAAGAGTCCTGTAAGCTCTTGAAGGATTGGCTACATCAGGGGTGTGTGGCCTAATATGCAAATAAGTTCCTGCTACACAAACACACACACACAGAAAAAGCCCTGACAGGTTCCAAGTTATGGCCTTTCAAGAAGGTGCTCCCAGAAAACTGATTTCTGGGGAAACGACAGGTGCAGGTTCAGGAGGTTCAGAAATGTATAGGACAGATTCTGTGCAAGCTAGAGACCCCAAAGTCTCAGGAGACTTCTCTCAGATACTCCTCTACATGCCCTCCAAGTTCCACCTCCCCCACATTGCTTTGAAGCTTGGTAAACATTTAGATTGAGCAGAGACAGTCTGCCTGAAAATATATCCATTTCTGAACCACCATAAACTGCTTGAAGGTTCATGGAAAGTTTCTGCTGATTGACCTGCCACAAACTTAAATTTGCAAACCACAAACTGTCCAAAAATTCATCACAAACTAGTTCGTGAGCTGGTTCATGCCCATCCCTATTCATGATGAATACACAATCTTTGTTTAACAAATTAAATCAGGGTGGAAATTCTGAGGCAATTTTTTTTTGTTACTCATTATTACACTGATTCCAGTGAAGCCTAAATAACCTCTCTCTGGAGCTATGCAGTAGAGGTCTGACTAAAGTCTTCTGATTATTACATGGCAGCCACTAGAAACCTTGTGTTGTGATTATCCTGATGTATTCAAGTCCCACACAGATGGCCCTGTTTAAAGATAGCACCTATCCCACTGTCAGGGGCCAACAGGAATGCTAGGGAACATGATGACCTCTCATAACAGAGAGGTCAATTCCTCTCACTCATATCCTCTGTTGAAATGTATGGGGAACCAGGGAAAATACAGATGGGAAAAATCAGTGCATGGGCCAGTGCTCATAAGTGTTGCTAGATTTGGTTTGCTCTTGTTTCTCCATAAACCTGATGGATAGAATTTTGCTAATACTTGTGGCCATTGTTCTCAAATCAATCTACAATTATCAAATAATATACATTACGTCAATAGAAGTACCGGTAACTAGGAATAAGCAGATCGCAGACATCTCTCAAACAAAATGGGTAGATATTTGCAACAATGTTCTATTGTGTTCCATTTTTACAAATTAAAAAGTATAGTCTTCCACTATATTCTCACTCCAAATAATTCCAATAATGATTATGATAGCACTGACAATATTGAAGATTTTAAATCCAGGTTTTAAAAAAGTTCAGAGTAAAAATATACCATGTAAACACTGTGAAGTCTGAAGGGCAGGTGAACAATTCTAAAAGCAGGCACATGTTAATGAAATTCTTTAGCCTGCAGTTTCTAGGATATATGCCATGACCCCTCCTCAGTTTTGCTTCAACACTTAATAGCACATAACTCAGATGTAGTTTCTACCTGAGTGGAACATCTGACTTTGTTTTACAAGTAATTCATTAATGAGTCACCTACATGCCTTAGGTGGTTTGTATCCATTATCCCCACTTAACAGTTTGGCCTCAGGATGCCTTTCAATATAAATAATCTTCCAAGATGCTTGTATAGCAGAAATGTGTTTCTTTTTATAGTAAATCTGAAATTAGCTAATTTTATTTGACTTTCTTTCTTGAGATGGGCATGAATTATGAATTACTATACAGCTGGCATGAAATTTGCTCAAAATAATATAGCAGCACGCTGACATACTCCCCACAGAACACATGCTCCAGTCATTTTCCCTACATGACTTTTAACTGGTCAGGTAGAGTTTTCAAACTAGACCTTGGTGGATGAAAAGTTGTTTTAAATTGCATCTCACATTTCAGAAGTAATTCTTTAAAGCTCTTGGTACTTCCTCCATGATTTATATTCTTTTTCATGTAGGTCCTCTGAGAGGTCAGGAGATCCAAGTTCAAGGAATGGCTTTGGTAATATCCAAAAAAAAAAAATGATCTCTGTCGTTTCCTACAGAACTTTAAACTGGGAAAAAATAAAATGTTAAAAAAGAATCTTACTTATAAGTATACTGAGCTAAATCCATAAAATATAGCCTTCCTAGAAAATGAAGTGTACCTTCACTGACTACATAAGTTGCTCTAATGTTCCAGTTAGAACCAGGAACAATATTTCTAGATTTTTATGGAGCCACCTAAGAGCATGCAAACTATTCATGCAGTCTATCCCTCAAATATATATTTGCATGAAATATATAGACTGCATGAATAGTTTGCATGCTCTTAGGTGGCTCCATATATACTATATATATATATATATATATAATCTCGCCTCTTCCACAGAGCTCAGCACAGCAGTTTGTTAGGTAAGTTAACAGCCCATAAGTTTTACAATTTTGTGAGAATTTGAACCTGAGTTTAATACATTCAGGCCAAACACTTAGCCATTGCACCAAGTTGGCTGTTTCAGTGCCTCATTCAGGCCTGGTTTACTGTGAGAAATAACTTAAGATGAAAGAATGGACAGGAGGGAACAACCAGTGGCAATACATCTCTCTGATGTACACTGGGGAGCATTCAATAATGAAAACTTGCCTGAAATCTGTACAGTCCATTTTATCACATCAGATTCTGTCACCTCATTGTTCTACATGCATAGACCAGGATTAACAGATTTTCTAGGTTGCCTATCCAGAGACCTGCTCTGGAGGTGGTATTTCTAAAGGAGGAAGAAGTTATGGATGAGCAGAGGTGGTATATTCTACTGAGCATTATTAGCCCTGGACTAGGGTTAGCCTATCCACTTAGAACCTGAAGGGCACCAAGCAACCAGGCTGCTCTCCCTCCTGACTACAGCATTGGATCTTCCCCAGGAGGTCCCTCTGCCCATTGCTGTATCCCACTGCTGGCCCTAAGTCTCCAGGAAACAGAAGGAAGAGCTGTGTTGTTGTTGCTGTTCTGATGGGGCCTCACAGGGGAGGACAAGCACCATCTTCTCACCTGCCTTGTCTCAGTGGGAGAAGGGTTTAGGCACTTCAGCTGAGGGCTCCCCAAATCCTTGGGCGAAACCCACCTGGACTGAAGACATTTATATGCAAGGGCATTGCCAGGTCAGAAGTGGAGTTTTGATGGGGAATTGATTTTTTTTAACTGCACATTTCACCCTGACATTCTGTTTTTGCAACAGGTTTTCAGGGAGTTAAATGGCAAAACTATTTAAACATTTTATCCCCTGCCTGTGATCTGAAATGGTACAGCCTGTCAACAGATGTATCACACTGGTCTGCTGCTCATGAAACGTCAGAGACCACCCCAAATTTCTCTTTGCTCTCATTCCCAGAAGCACAGCTCCAATAGCAGCTAGGTGCAACACAGATAGCAAACTGATTGGGGTCTACTGTAGGTGGTTATGCAATGCCTCTGTTTCATCTCAGGAACAAAGTCTAATTCTGGCAATGGAAGACTGCCCAACATCATTACCAATGGAAGGATCTTTTCAATATTATTGCTTATAAAAGACTGCTGCATAGAAGTGGGGTAACTTTACAAGTGGTTCCACAACTGCATTACAACAATCACCATTCATAGTTGTTACACTTCAAGCACTGTGACTGGGCATACAGAATGAATGCACTGTTAGTGAATATTCAGATACACAAAATCACAATTTCTTCTCTAAGGAGCAATGTGTGAATTTCCGGCCTCAATTAAGCTAGGGTCTGGCATGTATGTTCTGGAACTAAACATACACACATTGTCCCTTTCAAAAGAAATGGCAGTTGTGGGTATCAGAAGAATCATGTATAGCATGTTTATCCCATATGGCTTTTCTGTGTGAGAGGGAAGTAAGTGCACATAGATTATTAGTAATGTAACACATAATGCACCAATCCCATTATGGTTTGATGCTGAAAACTATAGAACTCTTTCCTTTTCATGGCAGTCCTTGGGAACAATCATGAACAACAAACTAAATTAATATTTTCATATAAATTGTAACTCATTTTCAACACCATTTCCTATTATAATATTTATATTTTAACACTGTCTCATAAATGGATTTAATTTTGGCCTAGTTATAGTAGTCCATTGCATTCATGAAGTTAATCCATGACATTTTAGCAAATGATAGGCTTTGCCTGTAAATAAATCATGATTCAATTCCCTGAATGCAATTAATTCAACATTCTTATTCCAATATTATAGCTGCTAGTGATCGTCCAGCAAAAGCTATTGCATATCCTCATTAGCTTTCTTTTCATTTTACAGTAGACTATCATTATCTCCTAAGAGGCAAACTAACCACTGTTTGTCCCTAATCACCATTGAATCTAACTATTTCTGTTTTCTTTGTTGCATTTCCTAGCTTAAAGCACCATCTAATGTCTGGCAAATTTTCTTTATTATCAATTTTCCTTTGCCCTAGAAGGGCTTAAATCAGGTCGGCACAGTTACCACTGAACCCAAAAAAAGATTTCTCTCCACCCTTTCTTACACCAAGACCCTTCCCAAACATAATAGAATCATGGAAGGGACCTCCACGGTCATCTAGTCCAGCCCCATGCACAACACAGGAACTTCAAAAAAACCTCCCACACACACATCCCAAGTGACCTCCACTCCATACCCAGGAGATGGCAAAAACTTCCAGGATCCTTTGCCAAACTGGCATGGAGAAAATTGCTGACTGACCCCAAAGTGGCAATCAGCATTTACCTGGGCAAGTAAGAAAGGGCCATGAGAACTAAGTACTGATGCAACTCCTTCTCATAATCTGCCTAATTTACAGAACCAGCATTGGAGTCAGATGGCTATCTAGCCTCTATTAAAAACCTCCAAAGAAGGAAAGTCCACCCCAAGGAAACCTGTTCTGCTGAGAAACCATTCTGTCAGGAAGTTCTTCCTAATATTTAGCTGGAAACTCTTTTGATTTAATTGCAACCTGTTGATTCTGGTCTGACCTTCGGGGGCAACAGAAAACTATTCTGCACATCCTCTATATGACAGCCTTTCAAGTACTTGAAGATGGTAATCATATCATGCTTCAGCCATCTCCTCTTCAGGCCAAACATACCTTCAATATTTCTTCATAGGACTGTGTCTCCAGACCCCTTACCATCTTTGTTGTCCTCCTCTGAACACATTTCAGCTTGTCTGTATCCTTGTTAAATTGTGGTGTCCAAAATTGAACACAATATTCTAGGTGAGGTCTAACCAAAGCAAAGTGATACCAACATTTCACATATCTGGACACTACACTTGTCTGCATATGAAAACAAAACTCATAACTTGCCTAGCCCCATGGAGCCCCCCCAGAACATCCTTGGGATTTTGTCCTTCTGCTTCCCTCCTCTTGGTAGCTGTGTTCCTAAAATCACACCCCAATTTATTACATGATACGTATGTTCTTGTTTCCTTTTTCTCCTTAACTTTAATTGCTACTGGCAGTATTTAGTCTGATTACTATATGCAAAGGTTAAATTTAGAACAAAAAGATTAATGAATCAAGCTCATGACTTCCTGCTCAGAGTCACAGTTCCAGTAACATTCATTACAGATGTTTTATCAAACCTCATATATCAAGACAGAAATCTAAAGTTGCCAGGTCCCCCCTGACCACCAGCAGGGGATGGTGGGTAGGGTTGCCAGATCCAGGTTGAGAAATGTCTGGAGATTGGGATAAGGAGCCTGGGGAGGACAGACACCTCAATGGAGTACAATGTCACAGAGTTCAATCTCCAAAGCATCCATTTTCTCCAGAAGAACTGATCTCTGTAGTCATTAGATTAGCTGTCATTCTAGGGGATCCTCAGATTCCATCTGGAGGCTGGCATCCCTACCAAAATCACTGTTTACCTGTGGTGACCTACAGATCATTCAGACAAACTCTCCTCCACCCCAAGGAGACCCTTCTCTGTGTGTGTATAAAACTAAAGATGGTTTAAACGACCAATGTGGCCATTTGACTAGAGAACACAAAAGGAATGTAGAGATTTCCAGAGTCCAGGAACAGCTAGCCATCAATACTGATTGATTATTAATTGAAAGGATAAACATTTGACATTTTTCCAATCTTCAGCTGAGAACTTAAGGTAGACAATTCTTCAATGGGATGTACACCTTGGGAAAAATAAGCCAATGACATAACCTATTCTTAAGATTTGTGGAGGTCATAGAAAGCCCTGGAGTATCATCTGTGTTTGTTATTCCTCAGCTCCTGCAGGGCAAGGCATGTCAATCATGAGATGAATCCTGGACCTAGGAAAGAAAACCTCAGAAAAAGTGGTGAAAGCAGGTTTTCACAAGTATTTAATCATCTCAGTTGAGCTTGTTTTGGGTGGAATTTGCATAATAATGGCCTTGGCTTCTAGGCTAGTTTGAAGTAGTGGTTAAGTGTGCTGACTCTAATTGGGGAGAATAAGGTTTGATTCTCCACTCCCCCACCTGCACCTGCTGTTATGACCTTGGGTCAGTCAACTCTTTCAGAGCTGTTCCTCTCAAGAGTAGTTCTGGGAAAACTCTCTCAGCCCCACCTACCTCACAGGGTGTCTGTTGTGGGCAGGGGAAGGGAAGGAGAGGATGAGCCGCTCTGAGACTCCAAGTGAAGGACAGGGTATAAATCCAATCTCCTCCTCTTCCTCCTCCAAAATTCCCATTTCTCTTTACCCACTTTTCAACATAAATAAACTTCCCATCTTTGGATTTTGACTTGGTTTGTCCTACACTCTGAACACACTCTGGGACTGCTTGGGAAAATGGCCCTCAAGGCTAGGCAAGGGCTAATTTTTGCCTATAAGGTTTCTTTTGTTGTTGTTGTTGCTAGCTTCAGGACTTGGGTGATACTCAGTGAAAACTTATTTCCATATTAAAATTGCATTCTTTAAAAGGTTATTATGGGTAGCTGCAGTGTTAACCTTTTCCTCCTGTCCTTTGTTTCTTTGGTAGGAGACAAACTCAACCTAATCATTTAATACCTTAGCCTTATGTGTTTATACCTGAAGGCAGGGGTTGTTTTGTAGAAAAATAGGTGGTGAAGCTCATCAAGGAATTGTTATGCAGCTGCATATACTATTCAATGGACAAAGAGGTGGAACTCTCAGAAGGAGGAGGTTCAGGTTCTCAGAAACGTTCAGGAGCTGTGCTCCTGTGAGCTCCCACTGAATCCGAGGCCTGCCTGAAGGTATATTGAAAATGAACCAGTATGTGATTCATGTTCACTGACATCAACAGCAGACTTGTCTATCTGAATTAAAATAGAATAGAATGATAGAAAGAATGTTTTTTTGGTTGAAAAAGGTTCCATACAGCGGTCAATGGGATGGATCCAGCAAACTTTTTCAATACTAGAGGAGGAAGTCCCCTTTGAACTCCAAAAAAGGGCTCTGATGGAGATCATGGGATCTGCCTGGACAAAAGCCATGTGAAATAGGGACAGTAATAAAGATGGAAAATAGGCAAGAAAATAAGTGTTGACTGCATCCAAGCAATGACTGCATCCAATCCAACAGTGACAAAGGTAGAACTCTGAATCTCTACTCTGACTTCTGTGCCTGTCAGAGATAAAACAGGATTATTCAATTTACTCCCAGGGAATGTCCATCTGGCCACTTCCTCCACTATGTTAGAAGGCAGAATCCAGCAGGCAGAATTTTACTCAGCAACGACTATGGGTGAGATCACACAAGAGATTTGATGTGGCAGTATCCTGGCTCTTAAAAAGCTGGTTCTTTATTGATTTATACCACAAGTATCACACAGCCCCCGCCCTGCTGCCAGGAGAGGCACGGGCCGCGTATGCATAAGACAAGCATTCAGACTGCTCATACGCATGCTGGACAGCTGCAGAGCGCGTGCAGCACACACACAGCCATTCAGACAGCCTGGAAATGATCCCTGCAGACAATTTAGAAGTTTGCTATCGGGAAATTCCCAGTAGCTATTTAATCCAGTCCCATCCCATTGTCTGATGAGGTATGGGTGGAACTCAGCGGGCGGATGTGTGCATGTGATTGTGCACATTAAATCCAGAGGGGAGGCATGGTTTGGTTGGGCCAAATCTCTTGTGTGATCACTCCCTATAGCTGCCAAAATGTCTGGATTAACACTGATTTTGGGGATATTAAAGCTGAATTTGGGAACTAACTGGTAAATAATAAAATAAAATAGTTAAATTGCTAATCAAGTTAAAATAAAGCTAGGTTTCATGTTATGTCAGAGCAGAGCCAATAGCTTAGCTTTTATTTTTCCTAAAGCTGGGTATTAAAGAGATAAAACTCTGTCATGGTGCATTCATTTGCCATAATGCTGTTGATACCAGTTCTAAGAATGATAATTGCACTGTTGGACACCCTTGCACTTAGCTTGAAAAAGACATGTAACTTTACTTCATTTAACTGCCTCCTATTCTAACGCTCACAAGTTCCTAATCTTCTTTGCACATCATATTGTTCAACAGTTAACATTGAGCTCTAAAAATCCTGCCAATATTTTTGAAAAATGAAAAATCCACATTTTAAAATCTACAGCTGCTGTTCATGGCTGAAAAATTATATTCTAGGGACTTAATACAATAAAAAATTATTATTAAAGTAAATCTACTGTATTGTGAGAACTTGTATTACATGCAGAACTGCCATAATACATCATATAATTTCATTAATTAAAAAGAAAATCAATTACAAACGCTTACATTATTCTGAAGCCTTGCTGTGCAACCACCACAAATATTCATTTAAGTAACAAGTACAAAATGAAAGAATGTAGTTTATGCTACATTTAGCCCATATGTGTCAGACAAATATGAATCATTCTTTCATATTCTACTCCAAAATGATCTTAAGCAAGAACAAATGAAGTAGTATAAAATCACAAAGGCTTTGAAATGCTAACTGAATCTAGTGCTTCTTCTTATGTTCTTTGTGTAACTGTAAACAGACCAGTGGGAGAAAGCAGAGGTCAAATAAACGTATTTTAAAATGTAGAGTGTTCAGTGAATAAGATAGACAAGCAACATGATTCACTATTTTCCATGGTTCAATTAATGCTATAGTACTGATTTGGATGGCATGGCTTATTGTGTTAATTGAGAGAATAGTCTAGCATTCAGAATTCACTTGTGCTGTTTGGAGTCGCATAATCAGCTCCAGCGCACTGGCAGATTAACAGAGAAATAGCCTAAGTAGAAGTCAAGTAGCACTTTTAAGACCAACAAAGTTTTATTCAGAATGTAACCTTTTCGTATGCATGCATACTTCTTCAGATGAGGGGATGGGGTACAGTGAGCTGAAATACATATAGCTGGTGGGTTAAGAGTGTGATACAAAGTTAGGATCAAATGGCAAAATAGTGTAATAAATTGGAAGACCATATGGTCTGGATAGCATTTGCATGGGAAACCAATAAAAGGTAATACAAGTTGCCTTTTAATTGCTCTTGCTACAAGTCTAGGTAAAACAAAAGGACATGTATTTCCTAGTGATGTTCTTGTCCGCCTAATTTACTTTTTAACATGTAACATATATTATAAACATCATTCTAGTTTCCATTAGAAAAAAGAATACATTAAAATATAGTGAAAATGGGTTAAGTATATGTAATGAGATAAACAGCCAATATCCCTTATTTGAGTATTTGAAAACAAAAAATATTATTCTGATACACTGTTCTAAAAAAGAAATACATTGGAATACTGTGGATATATAACTATACTCAGTGAGAGTTGATTTAGCATCTGTAATGAGATAAAAAACCCAATATTTCTGTTCAGTCCTGGGGAGGTGTTTGTTCCAAGTTTCATAATAATTTGTAATTCAGCAATTTTTCTCTCCTTTCTGTTCTTGAAGTTCCTTTACAGTATTGCCCCCCAAGTCGGAATGAAGAGGCTGACACTATATTTTTGGTAAAACGGGCCACTTTATTGAACATAACCTTATTGTAACTTGTATGGCAAGGGTTACCTGAAGCTAGACAAGCCCCGGGGTCATCATATGACCCTTCGTTGTCCAGGTGTGGGCGAGCCACCCTGCCCCTGGCATGAGCCACAGATTTGGCTCATGGCAGGCCGGCCAGGCCAGATCATCCTCCCCACACTGGCATCATCACCCAGGAAGAGCCAATCTTGTGGGGAGGCATCACACGATCGGCATTATGCGACATTGAGCCGTGGAGCCCATCTGCCACTGCTGCCGATCGCCTGCACTCAACTGGTGCTTTGCCCTGGGTGCTCACCTGGGCTTCTGTAACCCCTTGCTCATTCTGCCAACCAACTTAATAAACTAATACCCTCTGTTCCCTCTCTATCAAACAGTACAAGGTAGACAAAAAACACCTCACCACTTGCCAATCAGGTGAGAGTGAAAAAATTCCTACCTGGCTCCTAATAAGGCGACTGGTCAAACCTGTACTGCTACAAGGTGGGCTGAGAGCCGCAAAGAACTGCGTGGCTCAGGCAGGACTCTTATAATCCTGATGCTCTGCTCCTCAATGAAGCCCCGGATGCCTGGGAAGCCTGCACAGCCTCCTCCTCTGACAAGGAGGCAAACGCGGGCCCCCGGCCTATGGCCGCTGTTGCGGAGCGGCCGGAGATGGGCCAAAAAATAGCTACTTTGAGGTCACAGATTGAACGCTTTGGAACAGGGGTGGCCAACGGAAGCTCTCCAGATGTTTTTTGCCTACAACTCCCATCAGCCCCAGCCATTGGGCATGCTGGCTGGGGCTGCTGGGAGTTGTAGGCAAAAAACATCTGGAGAGCTACCGTTGGCCACCCCTGCTCTGGAAGGTTAAAGTGTTCTTCCACAGGTTTCTCAGTTTTGTAATTCCTGATGTCAGATTTGTATCCATTTATCCTTTGGTGTAGGATTTGTCCTGTTTGCCCTATGTAGAGAACTGAAGTGCATCATTGGCATTTAATGGCATATATAATATTGGAAGTTGAACAAGTGAATGAACCTGAGATGGTGTAGTTAATGCTGTTAGGTCCAGTGATTGTGTTGTCTGGGTGTATGTGGCAGCAAAGTTGGCACTTGGGTTTATTGCAAGATCTGGTACTGGTGTCCATGTTCAGTTGAAATGTTGTATTGTTGTGGGTAAGGAGTTGTTTGAGATTAGGGGGCTGTCTGTGTGCAAGTTCATCATACTCACAGCAGCAATAGTCCAAAGAACCAGGCTCAGCAGCAGGGCCAGATTAACAAGTAGGCCAAAAAGGCACTGGCCTATGGGCCCCCATGCCTTTTGGGGCCCCAGGACAGCTCCCCCCCCCCCAGTTTTCCACCTGCTTGCAGCCCTCCCAGCCTGCATGCATAGCCAGCAACTGAGCTGCTCTTTGCCCAGCTTGCCTGGTGTGGCTGCTGCTGATGTCATCGCCAAGTTTGCCTCTCTCTGGCTCTCTCCCGCAGCTTTGTCAAAGGGGCTTTTGAGAAGCTGCCTGCAGGTTGCAGCGGGAGCCACAGGCAACAGGGCAGTCACTCTGACTCTGAGATAATTTGTGAGGCCCCTAGATCCCTTTCATAACATCAAGGAGCCCAAGTAGAGGCAGAGTTTATGTAGACCCTGCATCACTCTGACTGGTTCCCCAGGCTCATGTATCTGCTGAATGGCCCATGTTGCAGTTCTTGGAGTGACCACTCATAGTGTGACAGTGTGGCTTACCTCAGGCTTGGTTGGCTAGCCTCCTTGTTCCTGTGGTGGTGAAATGATTAAGAAGCTGGGCACCTGGATCTGAGACTCCCAGTGCCTTAACAACAGCAGCAGATCAGCTAACAAGTCTAGCCAACATTGGAGTCTCCTCAAAAATATCTTAAATCTGTGGTTCTGGTCAGTATGGGATGTCATAAAAAGATTGAAATATTGCTTATTTTAGGAGAGGGTCATAAATCACAATATGACTTTTGTTTTTTTTAATTTGAAAATGGGACTAATTTTTTGCTTTCTTATTCTTTTGAGAAGCACAATGTATATTGAGAAAATTATTTTGGCCCAAGCACTAGACGCACATCTCAATGGAAGACACCCTATAGTCGAGTCTCCAGGATTGTCTGCATTCTCACACCTCAGGACATCAAACCCTAAGGTTGATCCTGCCAGACCCCTAACTCCCCAAAAGGGGGATGTTTTCTGGTCCTCCCCTAGGTGCATAGAACCATAAACCCATTAACAACCTGCCAAACTAAAGTGACCAACCTATTTAATAGCACCTCCCTATAGCCAAATCCACAATCCACTGACCTGCTATGTAGAGTAGGCAAAAAAAAAAAAACACCCTAGAAAACTGTCAATCAGCCGGGGAGCAAATAATTCCTACCCAGCCCCCCAAACCATGAGGCGACCAGCACTTGCCTACATAAGAAACAGGGAGGAAGGGAGGGCCGATCTCAGCCTGGAGACTGAGGTAGGGGGCGGATGGTGCTGCTGCTATAACAGCAAGCCCCACCCCTTCAAAAGCATGCCCAAATGAGCCATGAAAGTCCTCCCTTTCCTCCCAGGGAGGCAACGACGTTCCAGCAGCCTAACAGCGTGCTGCTGGCTACTAGAAACAAATGGCCCCCAAATCGGAATGAATAGTCGGACACAAGGTATTGGTATAACTAAGGGCCACTTTATTAAGTATAATAATAAACGGCAAGGGCAACAAGAACTGTGGCCTGGTCAGGGCCAGGGGTCTCAACAGACTGCTCCCCTGCCATTAGTGGGCAAGAGACCCAGCCCCCCAGCTGGAGCTGTGTGACACAGCTCCCACCAGGCGGGCCCAGCAGGGAGGCAAGTCCCAGAGGGCCTGACCATTAGACGCACATCTCAAAGAAAGGTACCCTCTAGTCGAGCCTGCATTCCCACACCCCAGGTCATCAAACCCTAAGGTTGATCCTGCCAGACCCCTAACTCCCCAAAAGGAGGATGCTTTCTGGTCCTCCCCTAGCCGCATAGAACAACAAACCCATTAACAACCTGCCACTACTAAGGCCAAATCTCTACTTAGGGCTTAGCACCTACCGGGAGGCCCAAGGTCACCCGCAGCCCTTGCCGGAGATCTCTCAAGAAAAGCAAGTTACCTTTCTCAGAGAGATGCACCCCATTCCCTCTGTATAGGTCAGGAAATTTTGTAGAAATATCCGGGTTGGGCAGAAAGTGGCCCAACCCCCCATCCAATGCCTTCCTAATTTCTTTGTTAGCTTTATAACGGGCCCTCTCTATACCTGCAGCGTCCCAAGCACTATGCCAAAAAAGGCGGGGGATCATGGCTGCCCAAATTATAGTTTAGGAGGATTATGGCTGCCCGGGCCATCTCTCCCTAATGTACCAAAAATCCTCACGGGCCTGCAAGACCAAAGCCTTGGCTTTTACTAGCCCTAGATCATTCCCTCCCAGGTGGATGATTATAACCTCAGGAGGAGGGCCTGCATTTCCATGAAATAACAATGGCAGCAGGCCAGGCCACTGAAAACCCTGGCGGCCATGCCATTCGGCAGTAACATATTGGCTGAGTCCCAGCTGAGAGCTGACCAAAGTTCTCCGAGCCTGATGTGCGACTCAAAACACATAGCTGTGTCCACAGATGAGAACTCAGCTCCTCTGGCCAGGCACAACAGCATCTAAAATGAAAAAAAACAGTCAAGAACCATAAAATCTCAATTACAAACAACGAAGCTAGGATCTGAGCAGAGGGCGAATATAAGATTAATAGGCCGATGACCGGCAATAGTCCAGGCACTGAATGGAAGAAAAAGGATAGCCCAGGGCAGCAGCTGTAGAGACTTCCCCAATTCCTAAAGGAGTGGTTACCAAACCGCACCACAGACAACCCCAGTTTAGCTAAAGCCCGGGAACCCACGGCCCAAAACTGATGCTTTGTCAGTGGGCTGCCATTAAGGTGACCACCCCCTCCCCATCATTGGTCCCCTGCACTGCCAAATAAGCAGCCAAAGCGGAAACTGGGCATAACTGAAGCTCAAAGCATGTGCCTAGCTCCAACGCCTAGCGACGCTGGTCAGTCTTAGAGCATCGATCGGTAATGACCGCCTTACCCTCAACTAACCTCAGGTTCTGTAGCAACAAAGCATCATTTCTGGAGCTTGCCACTAACTCACTAATTCTAAGGGCCCCAAAAAAGGCAACCAAGGAAGCAGTATGGAACAGTGCGGACTCAAAATAAGATTCACACACTGTGCCTCAAACCCCCTTCAAACCCTTAAGAATCAGAGGGGAAATAGGCTTCCTAGAATCGAGATTAGTCCCAGCCTTTCTGGCCCATCCGTCCAGCAGCTTTCGAAGCCAAAAGTCTGCTTTTTCCTCCTTGTATCCCAACTCCTTGCTAGCAAAAGCCAGAGCAGACCCCTAATGGATTGCATGGCCAATCCCTTAACTTTTAGAGAAACACAGTAGTGGAGCAACTGCTCCACCGGGAGGCGCCAAACAATGTGATACGCTATCTCAGCCCTAAAGTCCTCAAACTGCGCACAGCACGTTCGTAAGACTTCCTGGTGCTAGGCGCAATGGCTAGGCCTATCGCTCTTCAGGCCTCAGCTCTGCAGTCAGCCATAGCTCCTGGAGCATTGGCGCGTGCTCTCGATTGGCATCTGGGGCCATCTGATGAAACCTCTCCATCTGTTTACAAGAGAGAGCGTCAGCTACCCCATTATCTACCCCAGGAACATGCTTGGCTAAAAACAGCATGTTAAGCCGCAGACAGCGCAGAGTGAAGGCCCTCATCAATTTCATAACTCTTTGAGATTTGGATGAAATGGAATTAATGACATAGACCACTGCCATGTTATCACACCAAAAATGAATTGTGCAATAGGCCATGTAATTCCCCCACAGCCAAACTGCAACAAGAATGGGAAATAACTCGAGAAACGTTATATCTTGGTTCAAACTTGCCTGAGCCCATGACTCTGGCCATGCATCCATGCACCAATGTTCATGGAAATAAGCTCCAAAACCTAAAGACCTAGCAGCATCAGACATGACCTGAAGCTTTGCCTCAAGCCTCATGTCGTCTCTCCAAAAAGAAATCCCATTAAAGGACTCCACAAATTCTTGCCATACCCTTAAATCCTCCCTCATGCTGCTGGTTACCCGTGCTCTATGTTGGGTTAGGCGGAGGCCTATGAAAAAAAGCCTACGAAGAACAGCTCATCCAGGAGCAACCACTTTGCAAGCAAAGTTAAGATTCCCAACCAGCTGCTGGAGCTCAAGCAAGATGACCTTTTTCTTGAGAAGGAAGGAATTAATCCTACTCTTCAAATCTTCTTTTTGAATAGGAATTCTGGACAATTGTGCCAGGGTATCCAGTTCAATCCGTAAAAAAATAAGATTTTGGGCCGGACCTTCCATTTTTTCCTGCGCTGACGGAATCCCCAGTTCAGCAGTCAGCTCAATGAAGCCAGACAGCAGTCGTGTGCAACGCCCAGTCCCTGTAGGACCCTCAAAGAGGTAGTCTTCCAAATAATGAACAATATCCTGAGATCTAATGTTTTTGCGAACAGCCCATTCCAAGAACTTGTTGAAACACTCAAAAGTCTCACATGAAACAGAACAGCTCATTGGCAAAGCTCTGTCCATGTAAAATTGCCCTGCAAAGGAAAATCCTAAAAGCTCAAAATCAGATGGATGGACAGGTAGAATGTGAAACACAGACTTAATATTGCATTTAGCCATCTCTGCCCCCTTTCTGCAGCGTCGTACAATGCCCACGGCCTGATCAGAGCTATTATACCTAACTGAGCATAAATGCTCAGGAATCCCATCATTAACTGACGCACCCTTGGGGTAGGAAAGGTGGTGAATCAAACGAAATTCACCAGCTTCTTTGGCACCACTCCCAAGGGGGAAACACTAAGGTTAGGCACTGGAAGATTAAGAAATGGGCCCAAAATCCTGCCCTCTGCTAACTCCTTGGCAATCTTATCCTCAACTACATGCTCTAAACCTTTAACAGAACTAAGGTTCCCAGACCGAAATGCAACCCGGGGACCCTGAAAAGGAATTCTAAAACTGAATGTGAAACCATTTAACAAGTAAACCCTATCAGCCCTTTGTGGGTACCTATACAGCCACTGCTCAAGAGGTCCCACCTTTATTGGACTGGGCCCCTTTTCCAGCTTCGTAAGTACTTCCACCCCCACCTTGTCTCTTTTGGCCCTTATGTGGCCGGGCTCTGGGGCAGTTACAAAGGAGTGCAGGCCACCACACATGGGGCATTCTTGAGTGAACTGACAAGCTTTCCTGCTGCACGCTCCTTGGGAGCCAGCAATGCAAGCGGGTTGAATCACCTGCCCCGCACAACTGTGGGAAGAGGATGATGAAGCAGAAGAAGTAGCCAATGTCCTAGCAACCAAATGACCACTGTCAGAGTGGTCACCCAAATTTGTTCGCGCCAGGGACATGACCTGAAGCCTGCTGGTGGATGCGATCCCACTGAAGGCAAGGGTACAAAGCGGCCTTCTTCCTGAATTCTTCGTCATATTGAATTCAGATTGGCGCCCTAAACATTGTGTACCCCTTATAAATGATATCCATATACTGGATGAGTGCAGCCGCCAGCCAAGGCTGGACGCGTGGAACCATGCCAGCATATATAAAAAACCCCGACAGCCAATAGGCCCCAGTCCTCTCCACATGGCACTTCTTCAATTTCTCTCTCTCTTTTTTTTTTTGTCATTCAACTCCTCTTTATCTTTCTTCTCCAATTCATGGAAGAGGAGGAAAAAATGTCAACATACTCACTCTTTAGGATCTTATCCTTTGTTGCAGGCAACAAATGATCACCTAAAGGTAATGCCATGTCCCTGAAAGGCATGGCAGTAAATGGAACCGACCCATATGCAGCACCAAACTGAGGGGAACAGCCCCATCCCCCCGAAAAGGGGCATGGCATCCCTTGCTGACTGGCCATAGGCCAGGGTCCATAGGGGCCAAACTGGCTTGTTGGCCATGACCAAGCTTGCTGTGGACCCATGCCCATGAAGGGAGAGGTACCTGAAGCCCTAGCAGCAGCAGCTGGCACTGCCTGAGAAGCGGGGGCCGAAGGACCAAACCATGCCCGTGTATGACTGTGTAGTGCCCCCAGCCTTACCCCCGGATCCAATCGGCACCAGTGCTGACCCTGCTCCGGCATCCACTGGAAACAAAGCTGCACCTCCATCCGTACCGCAGGAGCCCTCGACTCCTCCAATGCCAAGTCCTGCAGCCCTGCCCTCAAGAATGGACAACCTAGTTAATATATCAGCCTGCAATGACACCTTAGAGGTTTTTCCCAAACCCAAGCCTGACCTCTGTGAGGAAGGAATGCCCACCACCTTTTCCAATGCTGAAAGCCTTTGCAGAATAGCTGAATTAACCCCCTCATCATCGGAAGAAGATGAAAGGGGGGCTTGCCTTTTTGACAAGGCCTTAGGGGCCTTTGGTGCTGGCTGGTTGTCTTTAGGCTTCTCAGACCCTTTCTTCCCAGGCATTTTGCAAACAGAGATAAGAATAAAAACTAACAAAATGCCCCCCAAAATGATTGCCTTTGAATTCACTGAAACTGACCTAAAATGGCTGCCTCCCTAAAATGGCGGCCGCCGGGAACCACTTAAAATGGCTGCCTACACCTTCACAAAGAACAGCCACCGGAAGCTGATACTGGATGTCTATACTGCCTTATACTGAAACAGATCCCCAAAATGGCCTCCGCTCCACTGCCTCCAAAAGGGTCACTGTCCTTATGAAGAAGGAAATATGGCTGACCTAGCCCAAAACAGCCCACAAAACAAAATTTTTGCCCCGTACAAAATCCCCCTCCCCTTGGCAAAACTAAAAGGGCAGGAAAACACCACCACTCTGAGAACCCTCAGATCCTTAGTTGGGGGGGTGGGGGAGAAAGGGAAGAAGGGGAAGAAGTAACAAGCCGTGAAATGGAGCTCCTCTTCCAGTATGCCACCCAGTACAATGCTGAGACACAGCCAGCCGTGGGGCCTTATCAGAGGCCCGATCGCAGCAGCTGAACTTGAGACAAGCCCCTACAGCCTCTGTCCAGGCTGCTCTTCAGGAGCGCGTTTTATCTGTGATCCGATCAGGGCAGCAGAGGAGCAAGCGAACGCACTGCTCAGTCTCCCAGCCCTGAAATTGACAAACATGGCACAGCAGCCAACGGAACTCCGTCTGCCCCGATCTCAGACTGGAGACTGAGGTAGGGGGCGGATGGTGTTGCTGCTGTAACAGCAAGCCCCGCCCCTTCAAAAGCACGCCCAAATGGGCCGCGAAAGTCTTCCCTTTCCTCCCAGGGAGGCAAAGACGTTCCAGCAGCCTAGCAGCATGCTGCTGGCTGCTAGAAACGAAATCACAGTAGTTCACCACTAAGGACATTGCAGCTCCCAATTGAAGGCAGGCTGCACAGCCTTGTCTCCGGGGACCATTTTGCCCCTTCGTAAAGAGGAGGAGAAGGCAGGGCATTATGGGAGGTGAGGGCAGAGCAGGCATGCCTTAATGGCTATCTCTGATTCTGCCTCCCAGTCTTCACCTCGTGTTCGGGGAGCGGAGAGCTTGGATGAGCGCCTCCTCTTCTGCGCGGCACAGGGCCTTTCGGAGTATTGGTTTTTGTGCTGCTGCGAGTAGCGGCAGCGATCCCTCGGCTGAGCTTTAGAGGAATGGCTGTAGCTCAGTGGCGGCGGTTTCCTGGTGGCTGCAGCCACATTTGAGTGTCGAGGGATGGCGACCACCCAGTTTTCGGCCACATGGAGGCTGCAGGAGCGCTTTTTGGCGTGGCAGTTTGCTACTGGCTGTTTTTTTTTTTAGCTCAGCCAGTGTTTTTTCTTTGCCTTTTCCCATGGGTTGTTCCCCCTCTGTAGCTGGGAATATCGGGTCTAGCTTTGGGGTCCTCTTCAGTCCCCCCGTCCTGATTGTTGGGGTGGTCTGCACTGTTGCTGGGTGGGCCGTTTAGTGGGTCTAACTTTGAAGAGCCGTTTAGGGGGTCTAACTTTCATTTCTCCCATCCTATTGTTGGGGTGGTCTGCACTGTTGCTGGGTGGGGCAGTAGCTATTTCCCCTGCTTATTACTCTCCTGTTGCTGGGCAAGGCGGCAGCCATTTTCTCTGCTTATTACTTCCCTGTTGCCGGGCAGGGTGGCAGCCATTTTCTCTGCTTATTACTTCTGTGTTGCTGGGCAGGGTGGTGGCCATTTTCTCTGCTTATTACTTCCCTATTGCTAGGCAGGGCAGTGGCCATTTTTTGTTAGTCTCTGCTTTGAGCCCCCCCCCCCCCCATTTTTTGCAGGCTAGATATTGGGCTCACTAGCCGTGCCTAAGGGGCAAAGAAAATCAAAGGGCAACAGCCCTGCATCAAAATCCCAGCCTCGCTGGCCAGTTTCTTATAAGCGTCCGGCGCCTCAGCCTATGTCGTCTGCTTTGGAGGGTTCTAGTGGCAAGCCCCATATCACAGAGGTTGGGGGTAAGAAGGGCGTTTCATCCAAAGCTGTCAAGGCTGCTGATTGGAAACAGTTGCAAGATGAGATTCTTAACCGCTTGTCGTCTCTTGAGAGCAGGTTTGGCCCTGTTGAGATGGATGGAGCATCACCTCTCCCGGTGAAAGTTCTTGATGTGGACGCACAGCAAGGTTTCAGTTTGGTAGGGATGAGTCTGTACCATGCTCTAATGTAGCTTGGCCCTGGTGGCCATGAGTCAGGTACATTTGGGCCTGTGGCCAAAAGCCAGTCTGCAGTGTTTACTAATCCTCAGCTTGGCCTTGGGGTTTTAATTTGGCTAACCCTCTAACGTCTTGGGGTGGCCTGCCTGGCCAGTTTCCTGGACTATCCTCAGCCCCTTGCGGTGGCTGGGGTTTCCCTTATCCCTGGGGCCCATCTTACTCTTCGGTGCCTGCTAAGGTCTTACTTTTTGGTGATCTGGCTGTTCCCTTAGGGAATCACTTGTTGCCAGCCACCAAGGATAAAATATTAAAGGGTGAATTTGTAGACCTTTTTTCTCTGCTCTACAGGGAGCTTGAGAAAAAGGATAAGGAGGACCTTGATGATAGGGGAAAAGAAAAAATCAAATGGTGTAAAGTTGATAGGACCTGGGCAAATTGGGTGCCCGGTTTCATTATTTATGCCGGAATAATTTCCAGGTCTCATCCATGGAGGGCCACTTCCCTTTTCCAGTATTTTGATATCATATACAAGAGCTACATCAGCTTTAGTGGCCCTGCCTGGCTTCAGTACAATGAGGAATTCAGGATGAGGGCCGCCTTGAACCTATCCCTTCAATGGGATCAAATTCAGCTACAGTTGTGGCTGCAGGTTATGTCTCCAGCGAAACCTAATCTCGGAGATAGGTCAGACAGTGGCCATGTTGCGCAGTGCACAGCCGCTGCTTCTGGTTCCCACGGTAATGCGGGGCAGGCGGTTCAACCCCGCTTGCTCTGCTGGGAGTTCGGTTCACAGGGGGTGTGCGGAAGGAAAAACTGCCCATTTAAGCAGGAGTGCCCTCTGTAAGGAGGGTCTCACTCCTTTACAAATTGTTCCCTGGCAAAGGAATGGATCCCACTGACATGATGAGCAGAACAAACTGACAGTCATAAGTGGTTCAGCTTCAGTGAAAGGCTACAACAACTGATGATTTATCTGTTAATTCAAACAGTGGTAAGTATGGAAGGCCTTATTTCACATGTGGAATGATGATGGCTGAATTTAGATAACTGCATTTACCAACTGCCAAATTACCATTGTGTGCACTGTAAGATGGCTGTCTTTATCAAGTACTAGAATCTTTTCAGTCAGCAAATTGTAGAGCACATTTGTTGGTATCCTATCTTGCAAGTCCTAGCCTCATCCTATGACTAAACATTCCATTGACCCATCATTTAACCAAATAGCCTTGCAATGGCATCACCATTCCAGTTTCCTGACAAATCTACTGATATCCTTGCCAACATAGTTCAAAGTCAACTGTGGTATATTTTTCATATCTAGAAATACTTCAGTGCTACTACAATCTTATTTTTAATAGAGCATTTCTCTATTCAAATAATTTTTGCACCAGCCTGCCCATGCCTCATAGGAATTTCCCCTTTGTGAAGCAGGAATTTCCCCTTTGTGAACTGATGCTCATCAAATGTAACTGCAAGAAGACTCACAGACAAATATCCACTTCTCCCATCTGACTATTCACAGCTTTTAGTTCATTCAATAAATGCACTGAATCATATGTGCCATGAATGGCAGTTTATTTCTTTCCCAACTTGTTCTTCCACTCTAATCTCATTACTTTCTACTTTGTCATATTGAACTGTACTTATCACTAATCCACTTGTATGACAAATCAAGTAATTTAAAATTGTATCACTCTTTGCTTTTTGTATTGACTCTTTCCCCGCCTTCTTGTCTTCCTGTTTAGCATCACTCGTGGCCATGCAGTATCCCATCCATTCACTTGCCTTCTTCCTGGCCATTGATATTTAAAGTGAATAATGTTGTTCTAACATTGATCTTGTTGCGCTTCACTAACTGCCAAGAATAAACAATATAAGTTTATGGCATTGATTTCATGGATTTCAATTTTTCCCCCAATCATGTTCTTGTTAAGCACCTTGTAAAATACTTCATGTCACATACTCATCTCCTTTGTTCCAACCAGATCTAAATCTAATGCACCAAATGCTTTCTTCCCTTCCCATGTGTCATAGAACTAATAAGTTGTTCAGAATTGCTCATTCCATAGTAAAACTATAGATATTATAGTGGTTGACATGGCAGTTCAGCCCCAGTAAAGCTGGCCAATGCAAATGGGTCTAGTAAAACTAAAAACTGGCCTATTAGTTTTAAAAATATTACATAGGTCTTCTAGGAAAACGTATTCCTGGAGCCTATAGAAAGGTCATATTTGTCTTGTTGATATCCAAGCCTCATTTCCCATCTTGCCTCCAATTGTGTAGTCCTTTTCTTACAGAATTCTACAAGAATCTGAAAGGACAAAATAATAGTTTTTTAAAGAATGCAAGACCGACACACTTAATGTGATTGCCTTCTCTGGATTCCCTGATTATCAGTATCTGGAATGAATCATAGATAGAACAGGAAGTGTCCCCTGCATTGTATTTTAAAGGCCATTTTAGCCTCCTCCCCATCATGTTCCCCTCCTTATTCAATAATAGCATTGTTGTAACTTTGCTATGCCTTTTGATGCCTGACATACTCTATGGATCATCCCTTGGCTGACAGCTCAGAGACTGGGGTAAAAGAACATTTCTGCAATTATACAAGGGATTTTCAGAAGCCTCATAGTCTGAAGAAGAGAGAGAAAGCTTTAGAAAAAAAACAAGACAGAAGAGCAATCTTTGTAGGAAATAATATCTGGCCATCAAACTCTCCCAGAGTCGGAATTTCTCTGGTAGGGTTGCTTTTTTTTAGTACTCCTGCTTCTCTTTCTTCATCAGGATCTGTCTACAGACATCAGCAGGTGAAGAAACATTTGTTCATGTCATGAAACTCTTTATCGGTTTATCTCTATAGATGAAGCTGCTATTTATGCACATGAAGCAATTATTTGTCATCTCAAAGCCCATAGCTAAACACAGTTAAAGACCAATTATTTCCAATCAGTTAGGAATGCTGCTTTCAGGTGCAGCTACGCAAAGTCAACTAGCTAGGGAAACGTGGTCCTAGTGTTGATTAGGGACTTATAACTCCATATGGAGGTAGTACCCCAAGCAGAATAGAAGTGATGTCAGCTTCTTTATATATAGAGAGAATCAGCTGTGGTCCCAATACTGGAAGCAGGTTGTTGGAAGGAGGTCTCATCTACTACCTGATCCTTTAAACAGGGGTTTGAAGCTGGGATAGATGCAAAGCAGATGCTCTGTCACTGGGCCATAGTGATACTTCCTGTGGTAAACAGGCTATGAAAAGCTTACAAATAGATATTCTCTTAACCAGTTTAAAACTAGGTGCTTCCTACACAGTATGACCTGATTCTCAAGAATAAGAGGTACATATCAGTGGGAAAAAAATCACAACATATTTAAAAATCCAGTTGATGCAGATCAGCACAAGCAGAATGATGCAGGTAAGAGGGTTTTAACATATACAAATCTCTTTGTGGCTACTGTAGGCGTTCTGCTGTCAGTACTGAGAACTTTAGTTAAATAAAGTATATATTTTCTTCAGTTCTAAAAATGGCTGGGACTGATATCCCTCATTCTTCTTAGAGGTAAAGCCAACAACAGTGTCAAGTAGGGACCACAGCCAAGATGTTTCAAGGGAACAAAGGTTTGAATCACAACAACAACCCAGGAGGAAGTTGCCTGACTTGTCCAGATGCTACGAGAAAGGTGCTTTTTTGGAAACTTGCCATGACAGCCTCAAATCTAATAAAGAACTGGACGTTTCAAACCTCAGTCACAGACACTCAATTCAAAATCTTCACTAAGCATGTTTGCTTCCAAGATAATTACCCAGAGGGTAATATTTTTCTGGGGCCAATAATCTTACCCTGGAAGAATGTAAATTTGAATTCTTCCTGCCAAAGGAAATCACAGGGTAAAGAACACTTCATAATAATTGTTTCCTGTAAAGATATTCTGACTGCATTTCTTTCTACAACAGTGTTGGCATCTAGTCTGTTTTGGTCTCCCAATTTACTATCATAATATTCACATTTATGAAAATTTATGGTCATTGAACACCATACAAACTGTGTGCTGTACTGTGGAAAAGAATTTAAAAGTAAAGTACAGGGCAAAGTAAAAGCACCTGTTATGTAGCTGAGTATACAGTTCTGTCTATTGTTCTAAAGTGTTTTATGTGCATAAGTGATTTCATGAAGAAAGGAATGGGAGGTCAATTTATTTTCCTACTGCTTTGTAGCCCTCCCTATTGAGGGGGAAAAACTTTTCTGAAAAGAGTAGGTGAAACTGGACAGGGTCCTGATAACACTGTATTTGTTGAGGACAAACATGTACACTGTATTGAACTATAGTCTTACAATCCCAAATAAAACAAAAATGTATAGAAAGACTGACATGCTTCTAAGTGACAAAATAAGGATGATCTTCCAAAACATGTTTCCAGTCTCATGTCTACACAAAACCCTCTATACTTTTCTTTGTATGTAAATTATCTTTATGGACAATGGCTGAAAGAGAAAAAAGGTGGCCATGTTCCTACATAAGATGTGCAGCAAGCATTTGCCCCCCCAAGTTGGAATGAAGAGTTGGACACAAGGTATTGGTATAACTAAGGGCCACTTTATTAAGTATAATAATAAACTGCAAGGGCAACAAGAACTGCGGCCTGGTCAGGGCCAGGGGTCTCAACAGACTGCTCCCCTGCCATTAGTGGGCAAGAAGACCCAGCCCCCCAGCTGGAGCTGTGTGACACAGCTCCCACCAGGCTGGCCCAGCAGGGAGGCAAGCCCCAGAGGGCCTGACCATTAGACGCACATCTCAAAGGAAGGTAGCCTCTAGTCAAGCCTGCATTCTCACACCCCAGGTCATCAAACCCTAAGGTTGATCCTGCCAGACCCCTAACTCCCCAAAAGGAGGATGCTTTCTGGTCCTCCCCTAGCCGCATAGAACAACAAACCCATTAACAACCTGCCACTACTAAGGCCAAGTCTCTACTTAGGGCTTAGCACCTACCGGGAGGCCCAAGGCCACCCGCAGCCCTTGCCGGAGATCTCTCAAGAAAAGCAAGTTACCTTTTTCAGAGAGATGCACCCCATTCCCTCTGTATAGGTCAGGAAATTTTGTAGAAATATCCGGGTTGGGCAGAAAGTGGCCCAACCCCCCTTCCAATGCCTTTCTAATTTTTTTGTTAGCTTTATAATGGGCCCTCTCTATACCTGCAGGGTCTCAAGCACTATGCCAAACAAGGCGGGGGATCATGGCTAACCAAATAATAGTGGTCCCGGGCCATCTCTCCCTAATGTACCAAAAATCCTCACGGGCCTGCAAGTCCAAAGCCTTGGCTTTTACTAGCCCTAGATCATTCCCTCCCAGGTGGATGATTATAACCTCAGGAGGAGGGCCTGCATTTCCATGAAATAACAATGGCAGCAGGCCAGGCCACTAAAAACCCTGGCGGCCATGACATTCGTCAGTAACATATTGGCTGAGTCCCAGCTGAGAGCCGACCAAAGTTCTCCGAGCCTGATGTGCGGCCCAAAACACATAGCTGTGTCCACAGACGAGAACTCAGCTTCTCTGGCCAGGCACAACAGCATCTAAAATGAAAAAACAGTCAAACTAGAAACAAGAACCATAAAATCTCAATTACAAACAACAAAGCTAGGAACTGAGCAGAGGGTGAACATAAGATTTATAGGCCAATGACTGCCAATAGCCCAGGCGCTGAATGGAAGAAGAAGGATATCTCAGGGCAGCAGCTGTAGAGACTGCCCCAATTCTAAAGGAGTGCTTACCAAACCGCACCACAGACAACCCCAGTTTAGCTAAAGCCTGGGAACTCACAGCCCAAAATTGATGCTTTGTCAGTGGGCTGCCATTAAGGTGACAAAACAAAAACCCATCATTGGTCCCCTGCACTGCCAAATAAGCAGCCAAAGCGGAAACTGGGCATAACTGAACTGAAGCTCAGAGCATGTGCCTAGCTCCAACACGCTCTCTTTGCAATGCTGGTCAGTCTTAGAGCATCGATCGGTAATGACCACCTTACCCTCAACTAACCTCAGGTCCCGTAGCAACAAAGCATCTTTTCTGAAGCCCGCCACTATCTCACTAACTCTAAGGGCCCCCCAAAAAGCAACCAAGGAAGCAGTATGGAACAGTGCAGACTAAAAATAAGATTCACACACTGTGCCCCAAATGCCCTTCAAACCCTTAAGAATCAGAGGGGAAAGAGGCTTCCTAGAATTGAGATTAGTCCCAGCCTCTCTGGCCCATCCCTCCAGCATCTTTCGAAGCCGAAAGTCTGCTTTTTCCTCCTTGTATCCCAACTCCTTGCTAGCAAAAGCCAGAGCAGACAGGCGTCCCCTAATGGATCGCATGGCCAATCCCTTATCTTTTAGAGAAACACAGTAGTGGACCAACTGCTCCACTGGGAGGGGCCAAACAATGTGATACCCTACCTCAGTCCTAAAGTCCTCAAACTGCCGCACAGCACGTTCGTAAGACTTCCTGGTGCTAGGCGCAATGGCTAGGCCTATCACTCTGCAGGCCTCGGCTCTCCAATCAGCCATAGCTCCTGGGGCACTGGTGCCGGATCTCAATCGGCATCTGGGACCAGCTGACGAAACCTCTCCATTTGTTTATGAAAGAGAGTGTCAGCTACCCTGTTATCTACCCCAGGAACATGCTTGGCTAAAAAGAGTATGTTAAGCCTCAGACAGTGCCAAGTGAAAGCCCTCACCAATTTCATAACCCTTTGATTATTTGGATGAAAGGGAATTAATGACATGGACCACTGCCATGTTATCACACCAAAAATGACTTGTGTGATTGGCCATATAATTCCCCCATATCCAAACTGCAACAAGAATGGGAAAAAAACTCGAGAAACGTTAAATCTCAGTTCAAACCTGTCTGAGCTCATGACTCTGGCCATGAGTCCGCGCACCAATGTCCGCAAAAATAAGCCCTAAAACCTAAAGACCCAGCAGCATCAGGCATGACCTGAAGCTCCGCCTCAAGCCTCATGTCATCTCTCCAAAAAGAAATCCCATTAAAGGACTCCAAAAATTCTTGCATACCCTTAAATCCTCCCTCATGCTGCTGGTAACCCGTGTTCTATGTTGGGAGAGTTTGATGGCCAGATATTATTTCCTACAAAGAAAAGCCTACGTAGAACAGCTCGTCCAGGAGCAAGCAAAGTTAAGATGCCCAACCAGCTGCTGGAGCATAAGCAATGTGACCTTTTTTCTTAAGAAGGAAGGAATTAATCCTACTCCTCAAATCTTTTTGAATAGGAATTCTGGACAATTGTGCCAGGGTATCCATCTCAATCCCTAAAAAAAAAAAAAAAAAAGAGGTAGTCATCCAAATAATGAACAACATCCTGAGATCCAACTTTCTCATGAACAGCCCATTCCAAGAACATGCTGAAACACTCAAAAGCCACACATGAGACAGAACAGCCCATTGGCAAAGCTCTGTCCATGTAAAATTGCCCCTCAAAGGAAAATCCTAAAAGCTCAAAATCAGCCGAATGGACATCTAGAAGGCAAAATGCAGTCTTAATATCGCATCTCTGCCCCCTTTCCGCAGCGTTGGAAATGCCCACTGCCTGATCAGAGCTGGTATACCTAACTGAGCATAAATGCTCAGGAATCCCATTATTATCTGACGCACCCTTGGGGTAGGAAAGGTGGTGAATCAAATGAAATTCACCAGGCGCCTTCTTTGGCACCACTCCCAAGGGGAAAACCCTAAGGTTAGGCACTGGAGGATTAAGAAATGGGCCCAAAATCCTGCCCTCTGCTAACTCCTTGGCAATTTTATCCTCAACTACATGCTCTAAACCTTTAACAGAACTAAGGTTCCCAGACCGAAATGCAACCCGGGGACCCTGAAAAGGAATTCTAAAACTGAACGTGAAACCATTTAACAAGTAAACCCTATCAGCCCTTTGCGGGTACCTATACAGCCTCTGCTCAAGAGGTCCCACCTTTATCGTACTGGGCCCCTTTTCCAGCTTGGTAAGTACTTTCACCCCCACCTTGTCTCTTTTGGCCCTTATGTGGCCGGGCTCTGGGGCAGTTAGTAAAGGGGTGTGGGCCACCACACATAGGACATTCATGATTGAACTGAAAAGCTTTCCTGCTGCACGCTCCTTGGGAGCCAAACTCCAGCAAAGCAAGCGGGGTTGAACCACCTGCCCTGCAGAACTGCGGGAAGAGGATGACGAAGCAGAAGAAGTAGCCAATGTCCTAGCAACCAAATGACCACTGACAGAGCAGTCACCCAAATTTGGTTGTGCCAGGGACATGACCTGAAGCCTGCTGGTGCATGCAATCCCACAGAAGGGAAGGGTACAAAGTAGGGGTATGCATTCAGTTTGGCCGAACCGCAAACACCACTGAATCACCCCTAATTCGGAGGTATACGGCACCGTATACTTCCAATTCCATTTTCAGGCAATTAAACGGGAGCCGTATATGGCTTCCCGTATACTTCCGTATAGATATTCAGAAGTATACAGAAGTCAATGGAAAAGGCGGGAAAGGAGCTTCTGCAGCCTCAGGGGAGCTGCTTACTTCCTTTCCCGCCTTTGGAAGACTTTTCCCGCCTCTCCCATAGCCTCCCTAGGATCAGGGAGGGAGGGGGAGGGGGAGATGTGCCCCAGCAGCCAATCCAAAGCATGCATTTGCAAAATGCATTGCAAATGCATGCTTTGAAGAGCTTTTGTGTAGCTGATGGCTGGGCTAATCCCTCAGCCATCAGCTACATTGTTGTTCTTTTGTTTACTTGGGTATCCAAGTAAACAGTGTTCTCTGGCCAATCACAGTGCAGTGCTATTTTTTTTGAAACTGCTCTGTGTAGGGTCAGAGTATGCCTGGCTGGACTCCATTCCATTGCTGTTGTGTTTTGTGTTGGTGTGAGGGAGAGATTGTGTTGCGCTGGCCCTTGGCCTCAGCTGCTGCTGCTCTCTCTCAGCCTTTCCTGATCTGCCTTGAGAAGAGAAGACATCTAAGGTAAGACAGTCTTGGGGCTCTTGTTTTTATTTTAGTTAGTAAAAGGACTTTTTAAGACTCTGAGTCTCTTTACTTATTCAGATTTGGGTGGGTGAATACTGGGTAGCTCATTTGGGGTTAGGGTGTTCTGCTGGGGGTGGGGCCCTGGAGTGGGGTGGGGGGTTTGCCAATTTGTCCGTATCTTACTTTAGTGAGAGGACTTTTAAAAGTGCAGTGTCCTTTTACTTTTCTTGATTTGGGTGGCTTGGATTTCTTGGGGTTAGAGTGAAGGGTTTTTTTGGGGGGAGGGGTTGGTAAAGTTCCTGTATTGTTAAAAGTTAAGCTTTTTACTGTTTTAAAAGGATTCTGTGTTTGATTTGTTGCTGCTGTGTTGTGCTGCTGTTGTTCCTTTTCTCTTCTGGTTCTTTGGGGAGGGGGCTGTTTGGCCTAATTTTCATTGTTTAAAAGGCCACTTTTTAACAGTTTTGTTTCTTGGCCTTCTCCTGTTGTCCCTTTTCCTGGTTCTGGTTTGTTTTTTTTGGGGGGGGGGGAAGCTGGCACCTGGGTTAGAGACCCAGAACCAGCAGGCTTGTTGTGCTTGGCCAGCTCTTCCCATGTTGTTTGGGGCAGGGCTGGAGAGCTGGTATCTGTAGATTGTGTGTTCTGTGGCAGGGAAGCTGGCACCTAGGTGAGAAATCCAGAACCAGCAGGCTTGTTGTACTTGGCGAGCTCTCCCTGTGTTGTTTGGGGCAGGACTGGAGAACTGGCATATGTAGATTGTGTGTTCTGTGGCAGGGAAGCTGGCACCTGGGTGAGAGACCCAGAACCAGCAGGCTTGTTTATTTATTTATTTTGTTGTGCTTGGCCAGCTCTCCCTGTGTTTTTTGGGGCAGGGCTCGAGAGCTGGCATCTGGGTTTGCTGCAGCCAGATTGTGTTTTGTGTGGCAGGATTCATAGAGTAGATAGATGTATATAGTCATTTGGTCCTATAGAGATTCTCTGGTGTGAAGTTAGGTTTGGCTTTGGGTGCCCCAGGAATTGGACCCCCTGGTCCAATTTTTTTTGGCCTTGTAGGTTTTGTGTGGGACAGTGCCCTGAAGCTGCACAGCAGTTTGGAGGGCTCTCTTCAAAACTTCCTGCTCGCTAGAGCCACTTTTCCCATGACAATTACAGTGAGGAAGTGGATCTAATTGTTTTTTTCTCACAATTGTGAGCAGCGTTCCTCTTGGGGTCCCCACTGATGGGTGCAGTCTTTTTGCTCTAGGGGGGTTTCATGCTGGGGAGTCCCCTGAAGCTGCCCTGCAGTTTTGGGCCCTCTCCCTCAAACCTCCCTCTGGCTAGAGCCACTTTCCCCACAGCAATTATAGTGGAGGAAGTGGCTAATTGGGCTTTCACCATCATTGGTGGCAATGGGCCTTTTGGGGAGCCCAAAGACAGGGACCCCCGACCCAATCTTTTTGGGACTTGGGAGTTTTATAGGGGAGAGTTCCCTGCGGGTTCCCTGCAGTTTTGGGGCTCTCCCTCAAACTCCCTGCCCCCCAGTAGCCTCTAATTATGCCCTACGTTGCCATTGATTTCAATGGCCCATAGGGTATAATGGTGGGATAGGGTCACCCTCTTTGGGTGCCCCTGGAATGGGACCCCCTGGCCCAAACTTGTTGGGACTTGAAGGGTTTGTAGGGGAGAATCCCTTGAAGGTCCCCTGCAAATTGGGGCTCTCCCTCAAACCCCCTCCCTTCCAGGCGACTTCCAATATACCCTATTTTGTCATTGATTTCAATGGCCATAGGGTATAATGGGGCCGTATATTTGGAAATAGCCACGCATTTACCATATATGCGGCTATTCCAAGTAAGGTAATAGGAAATACACGGTATTTCCGTATCTTTTTGGCCCCGTGTCTTTCCGAATCTGTGTAATTCCATTTTTTTTTTTTTGCACACTCCTAGTACAAAGCAGCCCTCATCCTGAATTCTTCATCATATTGAATCCAGGCAGGCACACTAAACATCGTGTACCCCTTATAAAAGATATACATATACTGTATGAGCACAGCCGCCCGCCAAGGCTGGGCGCGTGCAACGACGCTAACATATATAAAAAACCCTGGCAGCCAATTGGCCCAAGTCCAGTCCACTTTGTGCTTCTTCAATTTCTCTTTTTTCTTTGTCATCCAACTCCTCTTTATCTTTCTTCTCCAACTCACAGAAGAGGAGGGAGAAAATGTCAACATACCCTTTAGGATCTTATCCTTTGTTGCAGGCAACAAATCATCGCCTAAAGGTAACGCTATATACACAAAAGGCATGGCAGTAAATGGAACCAACCCATATGCAGCACCAAACTGAGGGGAACAGCCCCATCTCCGAAAAGGGGCATGGCATCCCTTGCTGGCCTGCCACAGGCCAGAATCCATAGGGGCCAAACTGGCCCTTTGGCCATGACCAAGCTTGCTGCGGACCCATGCCCATGGAGGAAGAGGTACCTAAAGCCCCAGCAGCAGCAGATGGCACCGCTGGCACCGCCCAAGGACCCAATGGCCAAGCCATGCCTGTGTATGATTGTGTAGTGGCCCCAGCCTTACCCCTGGATGAAATCGGCACCAGTGCTGACCCTGCTCTGGCATCCACTGGAGCTGCACCTCCATCTGCACTGCTGGTGCCCTTGACTCCTCCAGTGCTGAGTCCTGCAAACCTGCTCTCAAGGATGGACAACCTAGTTAATATATTAGCCTGCAATGCCACCTTAGAGGTTTTTCCCAAGCCCAAGCCTGACCTCTGTGAAGAAGGAATGCCCACCACCTTTTCCAATGCTGAAAGCCTTTGCAGAATAGCTGTATTAACCCCCTCATCGCCCTCCTCATCGGAAGAAGATGAAAGGGGTGCTGGCCTTTTTGATGGGGCCTTAGGGACCTTGGGTGCCAGCTGCTTGCCTTAAGGCGTCCCAGACCCTTTCTTCTCAGGCATTTTGCCAACTGAGATAAGAATAATAACTAACAAAAGGCCCCTAAAAATGGTTGTCCTTGAATTCACTGAAACTGACCTAAAATGGCTGCTGCCCTAAAATGGCTGCCGCTGGGTACCACTTAAAATGGCTGCCTACACCTTCACAAAGAACAGCCACCAGAAGCTGATATTGGATGCCTATATGAAGCTGCCTTATACTGAAACAAACCTCCAAAATGGCCTCCACTCCACTGCCTCCAAAATGGTCTCTGTCCTTATGAAGAAGCAAATATGGCTGACCCAAAAACTAAAAGGGAAATTTGTGCAGAAAAACATCACCACTCTGAGAACCCTCAAATCCTTAGTTTGGGGGGGGAGGGGGAGAAGGGGAATAAATAACAGGCCATGAAATGGAGTTCCTCTCTTAAAACGCCACCTGTCCAACACTGAGAAACAACCAGCTACGGGGCCTTATCAGCCAAGCCCTTACAGCCTCCATCCAGGCCGCTCTTCAGGAGCGCGCCTTATCTACAATCCAATCAGGCAGCAGAGGAGCAAGTGAACGTGCTGCTCAGCCTCCCGATCTCAGCCTGCAGACTGAGGTAGGGGGCAGATGGAGCTGCTGCTATCACAGCATGCCCCGCCCCTTCAAAAGTGTGCCCATGCTGCTGGCTGCTAGAAACGAATTACTGTCATTTCTTTCTTTCTTTCTTTCTTTCTTTCTTTCTTTCTTTCTTTCTTTCTTTCTTTCTTTCTTTCTTTCTTTCTTTCTTTCTTTCTTTCTTTCTTTCTTTCTTTCTTTCTTTCTTTCTTGACCTCCCCTGGGAGGGAGGGTAATAATAGGACCAATAAAACAGTTAAAATGAATGTGATATAAATGCAGTTAAAACAAACAAAAACCCCCAGTTTACTTACATTCCAAGGTGGTGAAATTGATAAATCAAAAGAGCCCCAGATATATTCTATACACATGTTCCAAAGGACAGTCTGAACCACTGTCTGTAGCACAAATTGTTACAGTGCAAGGTTAGAGGTAGGCTGCACAGGAGAGGTGGATGGAATAAGATACCCGCTTCCTCAACCAAAAGCCTGGCAGAGCAGCTACATTTTGGAGGCCCTGTACAACTGTAATATGAGATGAAGACTGCACAAAAGTTTGACTGGTGTAGGAATCATAGGAAAAGCTTAGTCCTTTCTTTCCCCAAAGCATCTGCAAACTTGTATGCATATGGCTCATTTTTTCCAAAGAGCTATAAAGATGTCTAGAACACTATCTGTTTCAGAAATTAGCTAGAACTGCCACAGTTTTCGTTGATCTTATATAACGCATTTCTGTATCTTAATTGGAATTATTCTTTGCTATAATTTTAAATAGTTGACAGCTACTTCGGTAGTAAAGCAGGATACAAATAAATGAATGCATAAATTATGTTGCTGTTTTGTTTATTTCCATCAGGATAACAGATGAGTTCATATGCTCCATAGTTGAGACTTCTGCAGTCAAGCGACTGTCTCAGATCTTTTGGTGTGTTTTCTGTCCACTGGATTTGCTATGCAGATGGCTGTATTGGGGCCATGCACAAGCAACTCTGATGTGTTCTCATTCCACATTGAAAGGTGCTTAGTTGTGATGATATTGACTCAGTGTGAGGAGGTAAAGTGCATGTGCTTGTGGTTATGCTACTAATTGATCTGTCCCACCTACCCACAAAAACAGATCTATTTTTCAATATGAACCATAGCTTGCCATTCAAATGTCAGGCTATCTGAGACCAAATCTATTAGCAAGCAAGGGCCAGCATGGTTTTTTAAGTGGTATGTTCATCTTTTCAGTGTATCTCTTTATATGGAATGGCTTTATACAGGAACTCATTTGCATATTAAGCCGCAACCCCTGATGGCACCATTGTTTTGCACAGGGCTTTCTGTAGAAAAAGCCCAGCAGGAACTAATTTGCATATCAGGCCATGCCCCATGACACCAAGCTAGCTGGAACTGCCTTTCTGTGCATTCTTGTTTTTTTTTAAAAAGCCCTGGTTTTATACCTTCACAACAAAATCATAAGCATCTTTATAAATACAGGATTATACCATTATTGGGAGACACCCCCTCCAAAATCCCTACTTGCGTAAATGACAGTCATACTGTATTATTTGTTGTCTTTTTCACTGTAAAGGAAAGACAAGCTTTCAGTTTCATTTATGTTGGAGCTTAAATATTTCAATGACAATAACACATTCCCAATTACTAAGAAAGATCCTTGGTCAGGTGCTGTTAAACAATTGAATAATGTGTGGTGGGCTCTCTATTGAAAACTTACAGTGTGAGTATTTTATTTCTCAGAAAAGGTAATTATGAAACTTTTCTGAGCTTATCTATTTTCCTCTATAAATAACACTTTTCAGGATAAGGTTGACCAGGGACCAGGGGAGCACACATTTTTTCAGCATGAGGAGACATTAATCTGTTTTCCTCCAGCTGAGATGTTCTCCCAAAATGCGGTTGTTGGCTGGTGGGCCAAAAATTTTAAGCTGACAAGAGAGAAATACAAGTCTGTATGAACATTGCAGCTCATCCATCTGCAGAATACATAATGTAACAGCTGTTTAATGTAGAAGGAAATAGTTTGAGGAGTCAGAAAAACTTCTTTTAGTATGTGTTTGTGAGAATCAATCCTTGCCATTGTGATTAATATAGATGATTGCAGTTTGGATTGTATTTCAACGACAGTGTGGTTTGGATTGTCATTTGAACATTTCAGCATTGTTTTCATGCTTTAGAAATTAAAGGTATGGAGGACAGAAACTGTTGGAAAGGTTGGGTGTGCTGATAAGATTCTTTAACTGAGCCTAGTCCCACATACTCTCCTACATATGCAATAAAGGTATATTCTAGTTGTAAGACAATTTGAGTAGATTCACACAACCATCCCACCCCCCCAGTTCTTTATAAAGGTTATTTTTAGTTATTCCACATACAACATAACATGGAGTCCTTTGTGAGGGAACTGACATCCTGGGGATTTATTTATGTATTTATATATTTATGCCCCACTTTTCTCTCCAATGGGGACTCAGAGCATCTCAGAACTGGCATTCTGTCTTCTTCTTATTATCCTTACAACAACCTTGTGATGTAAATTAGGATGAAAGTATATGATTGGCATAAGGTCACCCAGCAAGCTTCCATGGCAGAATGGGGATTCAGAGCTGGGACTCACAGACATAGTCTGACACTCTAACCGCTGCACCAGATTGGTTCTCCATGCCTAATTTTTTTAGGAATTAAGATGAACGAAAAGATCAAGAAGTCCCAGAAAGTTCCATGTGAATTTGTTGTAAGGCAAAGGGAAGTAAAGTTAGTATGTGTAAAGAGGGGGAAAATGGTTATGCAGATAAATACCTACACTACCATCCATATATTGTTCTTAACAGAGAATTATTACTTCCTGCTGATTTTATAGCAAGCATTTATTTAAAACAAAATTACTAAATCCTAATAGAAGAATCGGTAAATGTTCTGTCTTTCTGTATTAATTTAATTGCTGCCTCCTGAACTTTATTTCACTTGACTTTCAATTATTGTGATGAAAACTAGCCAATATCCCCCAGTATTGCAAATGTTATAGCACAATCATACTTAGTGATTTCTTTTCTGGTTTTTCAAGATGGTCAATCAATGTTATTGTACAAGAGGCAGAAATAAACAGAAAGTTCAGTATTATTCTCATTTTTCTAGAAAGTTGATTCACAGCTCAGTCCTGGACTCGGCTTAGTTACATCCTATCTATAGTCAGAGCAAAATACCTCAATGACATCACCTCAGATTAAACCAGCTGTTTCCAAGTGCTGAGGCCAACACTTATTATTTCCTTGAGAAATAATAAAAACTATAAAACATAGTTCTTTTCCACTTGCACAGATTCATCTAGTTTTTACTAATGGCTTCCATATTCTATTTGTTTCTGTTGTGGTCAATGCTAGTAGTTGGCTTGCATGGACAAGAGCTCATGTGTCATGGACAGTTGAAGACCTAGTAAGTACAACCCTGACACAGTACATAATCCACCCTACCTGTTGACCACTCAGTACTTGAGAATATGATGTTTGTATTAGCCTCATTCCATGTCAAGTTTCAGAACAGGATCGAGCAGATTTTCCCAATTCCACCCTTTTGCTGTTTAAGACACAGAGGCTGCGATCAGACAAGATGTTTGATCTAATGTCATTGCTATTGCCCTGTGGATTTAAAATGCATGTTCAAACTGTGACATCTGTATCCCATCCCACAGTCAGCATCCCTCCCCCATCATCCACTCCTCTCCGATTTGTTTTTTTTAAAACTGGGGAATGTCCTATCTTTACAGATGTAGCTGGTTTCACACCACATTTCCTGATGTCTGAACTCTCCATTGTGATCTCAAGCCAGCCATTTGGGAAGTCTGAACCTTCTTTCTGTTTTTGCTTCTTTTTAAAAGTCAGCAATGTGCACATAACTGTATATTTGTATACAGGTTATGTATCACCACTTGCTTATTTCAGCACCCAAATATTCCATCAGAATGGAGCCCCCTGAAGGGGTTGTTTTAGAGCAACAAATTCAAGAAAAATGATCCACTCTGCCATTCCTTGGAGTGGGATGGTGCTAGAAATAGTTGCTCTTTAGACTCCCATATTGGGGGCCAAGATTCTGCCTCTGGAATTTTATTCCAAGCCACTTCATAATATCACTCTGGCAGGAAAGCTCTATGGAGAGAGAAAAAGTGGGAAAGGGAGTGATTTCTGGCAGAAAAATACAGTTTTATAGGAAGCAAATGATCACAGTACTTAGCGGGGGGATTGCAGATTTCAAAGGGATTGCAGAGTTCAGGAGCACCTTAAAGACTAGCGACATTTGTGGCAGGGTATTAGCTTTTGTGAGTCACTGCTTACTTCAAATAAAGGTGTAAGCACCAATCGTTTCCAACTCTTGGGTGATGTTGCTTTCACAACATTTTCACTGCAGACTTTTTATGGGGTGGTTTGCCATTGCCTACCCTAGTCATCTACACTTCCCCCCCCCCCCCACCCAGCAAGCCGGGTACTCATTTTACCAGCCTCAGAAGAATGGAAGGCTGAGTCAACCTTGAGCTAGCTACCTGAACCCAGCTTCTGCCAGGATCGAACTCAGGTCGTGATCAGAGCTTAAGACTGCAGTACTGCAACTTTACCACTCTGTGCCATGGGGCTCTTTTACTTCAGATACCAGTAAGTAAGACCAATAAGACCATAGCAGTGCTGCCATTTGTTACCCCATGCCTTATGTAATATGCTTCAGATCTGATTTATCCAATTATACATTAAAAGAACCTTGGAAGAAAAATAGTTAATTAATCATAATAGGACAATATTTTAAAGGAAGTAATTGTCCTGAAAGACTTAGTTTTAAGATTAATGGAATAATGCATAATCTGTGTAGGAAATTATTTCATAACTGATGATAGCAAACTATTCTGTGCTCAAATTATAAGTGTACCAACTATTACACATAGTTTACTAAGCCCCAAAGACTTAAAACACTATTGCTTTTTGTTCAGAGTTTTACTCCCCCCACCCCTGTGCATGTTTTCACATTGCTGTGAATTGTAGTTCATTTGTGTACTGGAAACAACTGAGAGGCACTCTTTGTACGCCATTGTCATAATGACTTGCATCTTGATTGGTGCTCTTAGTTTTGTTTTGCAGTAGGGTTGATCATTAGGCATATGCAATCAGAACTTTATGAATTGAGATATAACTCAACTAGTCCTATTCTTTATTACCGTTAATTCTTTAATGCCATAGCAGAATTATTTCCAACATTCATGAATTGTTGCAAGTCTTCTGATTGGCAGCTGTTATCATGGAGGTCCACAAATTCCTAAGAAGTGGGTTATCACTGGAGAACTCCAGGCACCACCTGGAGAATGGCAACCCAAAACATGACTAGCCTAGCCTCTACTTCTGTGCCCACATCCATTTTGCTAAACAATTCCCCTGGAGAAAATGACTGCTTTGGAGGGTGGATTCTATGGCGCTGTACTCTGCTCTGGTCCCTCCCTAGGGCCCATCTCCAAATCTCCAGGAATTTCCCAACCCAGAAGTGGCAACCCTAGCTCTCTTTGCTGCTCTTGTAGGCTTGGTGGTTCACAGATTGTGCAGGCCTGGCCTTGGGCCTGAAGGATACAAAACCTGTTCTTCCACTGAACTGCAGTCCTTTCACAGCAGTTTTGCTCCTGATTTTAGTGTTATATGTGGGATGCTAGGCTATTTCAGAACTGCAAAATAATGCATATGAAGAATAGCTTGCTGTTATAAAAGTGTTCTTTATTATCTTAGCATTTTGAGCAAGAAAGCTGTTACTGTACTTGAAATTGGTGCTACATTTACATTAGCAGCTCTCAAATTTGTTGGCATTAAACAACAACTGCAGTGTTAGTTCCTGGTGAATGGTTTAAGACAAAAGGCATTTGCTAATTAAAGCAGCACCAAGCTTTTGCAGTACAAAAGATGAGAATGATTTTTTTTTTGTTTTAGTTTGATCACATTTCTTTCTTCTCTTAAACCAGGTTTAAAGCCCCCAAACCAACAAATCACCAGATCCCTCTTCAAAACATTTTTTGCCCACTGGAACCTGGCTAATAAAAAGTGGGATAATTTATAAGCAGTTTGCAAAAAAAAAAAAAAAAAAAATCCCCTTTAGCATTTGTAGTTGAACTTGTCTATTTTGACCTGAGGGACAAGGGAAAAGGGAGTGGGTATTCTTATTGTATTATTCATCTTGTAAAGGAAATGAACTGTACAGTACTCTGATGAAGATACCTCTGTCTTTGTGAAGCATATGCTGAACAGTCTTTATAGATTACCAAATATTTAGCAGGACAAATCAGAGCCTGCACACATATGTTAATAGTGCATTTGCCAGAAAATCCTGTAGGGGGAGTTTGCTTATTACTCTTCTAGAGGAACTGAAAACTGAAAATAACTGTGCTGCTTTCAGACATTATGCCTCTGAATACTTCTGGATTTTTTAAAGAACAAAGTTCTAATAGTTGCTTTAGAGGAGGGAGTACATTCCAAAACTCAGCTCAGTATTAACAATGCAACACTTGGGCATGCAAACATGGTATTTACAACATTTGTACGTTTCATACTTGTAACAAAAATCTAGACTTGATTTTCAGAAGGCTGGACACTAAGAACCAGCAGACATGACACATTCCTGAATTTTCTATCTACAAAAGTTTAAGACATAGTGTCCTGCTCAACAGGCTAGAGGCAAAGCCATGGGCAGCCAAAGTTTCACAGCAACAGTACCTAGTTGGCACGGTTCTGCATTCAAAGACTAAACCAACAAGCAATCATACAAACAAGTTGATTCCACACTGTCTCCAGCCTCACTGCAGGCTTATATACAGAGTTTCACTGCAGGAGATGCTGGGTCCAGCATTAGGATCATCTTGAAAGTTGAGTCAGTTCCTCTGCTGATGAGGTGAAGCAGGGCCCAGATCCTGCACAGACCTACTGGTTTCTTCTTGTGCTTTCTTAGCTGAAGGGAGGCTTTAAGTTGCCAGGCACACACTCCTCTGTCTGGTCCAGGTCTCCCAAATCTTCAGCTTCATTGTTCCTGGTGTACTGGAGGAAATCACGTCAGGTCTGGCAGCGGGTGGGTCCATGCTGGGGTTTCCTGGCTTGAGGTCCCTGCTGGCTTGTAGGGCAGTGCCCTTCTAGCTCTGGTGACAGCGTAAGATCCCTTCAGAAAGTCACTGAGGAATCTGTCTCACAGAGAAAGTCTGTCAGGCTGGGTCCAGGGGGTCATACTCACCGTCTGATGAAGACCCATGAGGTCCATGACACCTAGGGATGCCAGTCCCAGATTGGGGATCCACTGATTTCATGGGCTCCTGGGAAACCCCAACCCCAAGATTGGCCACTGACAGCCTCTGCTCTCTCTCCCCTCCTGTGAGATTTAAAGGGCCCTCCAGCTGATAGAGCGGGAGCATGTGGCCTGCTGATCAGCTGGAGGGTCCTTTAAATCTTGGAGAAGGGGAGGGAGAAGGGTGGCCACCAGCTGCACACTTGAACTCCAAGTGGTAAATTTACTACTTGGAATTCATGTGCTCCTCCTTTAAATGCTTTTTTTTAAAAAAGTAGGGAGGGAGGGTGCACCTGAACTCCTAGCAGCAAATTTGCCACTTGGACTACAGGTGTGGAGGGCGTCTGTCCCCAACCTGATGATGTCACTTCTTCAGGGTCTCATCATGTTGGGGATGTCCTTGCTTCCTCCAGAACCACTCCTGAAGTCCCCTGCTGGTGACAACAAAGAATCTGGCAGCTCAAATGACACATAAGTACCTATGCCACAAAATTTATAAGGACATCAACAGTTCAATAGGGACATTTGATTGACTTTGTCTGCAGTGCTAGAAAACAGGAACAGCAACAGGCTGCTGGAACTTGGCTATGGAAGAAAAAGGTTTAGTTTGTAAGTCACCATTTTGGGGGGGGATGGGGGCAGGTGACATATTGTTCTGTGACAATAACTTAAAACAATGCCAGTTTGAAAGTACTTGGGGCCAACAGTTAACCAAGGAATTCAATCAGTTACAGTACTTTTCAGTGAAACCATGCAGAGTGAGTGGATGCAAAAGGTGAGAATGAGGAACAGTATCATAGCTTCAGGAAATAGTTTTGATTTCTGAGGAACGGTATCATGGTTTCAGGAAAGAGTTTTGATTTTTCAGCATCAAAATCAAATTTTCCTTATAGTGTACAGTGACAACAGTAGGGTGTCACCAGCACCAGCTATGTAGTGAATTTCACAGACAGCTTTAAGGATGAGATGGGGAAAGTGAGGTGATAAGCCTGGACAAAAAAGAACAGTCAGTTTTATACCTTCATTTACTAATATAGTTCGTTGTGGGATAGCAATATTGTCTTAGTGGAAAAGAGGCTGTTTTGTAGTATCCAACTATTCTGAGCAGATGGTATAACTTATCAATTACTGTGATGAATCAGTATGCATCCCTGCCAAAATAGGCCTGTGCTTTTGCAGCTTTATTACTGGTGAATAAAATCATGTCTCATCCTCAAATGAAGAGACTGAGTAAAACTAGTGCTTGGCAATTGATTGACCCAACTCACAAAGTCAGTAATCAATCCAGATGTAACCTGGTTATGGAAACTGGTTCCTACTAATCTACTGTAACTGAAATAAAGAAATGCAGCCAATAATCACCCCATCTCTGATTTGTGCTTTCTGGGCAAGGTAACTGAGTGAGCAGCATCAGCAGACAAACTCCAAGGTTTCTTAGATAACTCATGCCCTCTAACCCTTTTCGGTCTAGCTTAAAACCGGGCTATGGACAGAGACAACGCTTGTGGCTTTAGCTGATGCTTCTCTACCTGAATGTGGATAAAGGCCATGCCTCTTTGTGGCTTAGTAGATTTATCTTCTGCCTTTCATGTAGTAGACCACGCTATCTTGTTGAAATGTTTGGAGGCAGAAGTAGATATTACAGATATGATTTGGATGGTTTGAATGGATTTTATGGACAGGACTCAGAGTCACCTTTTTTTTGGGGGGGGGGACTCATTTGAGATGAGTTGTCATCAGCATGAGATTTATCCTGGGGATTCTACAGGGTGCTTTCTAGGTTCAGGCAGCTACCTGGGGCAGAAGGCAGCCCACATGGCTATCAGCCCTGACTGTGTGGAGGCTATCAGCCTCCATTGACCACTGCAGCCTGGTGCAGCAGTAAAGAAGAAGATGATGATATTGGATTTATATCCCACTTTGAATCTCAAAGTCTCAGAGCAGTCACAAACTCCTTTACCTCCCCTCCCCCAAAACACACACGTTGTGAGGTAGGTGAGGCTGAGAGAACTCTACAGCAGGTGCAAGTGGAAGAATGGGGAATCAAACCCAGTTCTCCCATGCACTTAACCACTACACCAATCTGGCTCTCTGTGGGTGAAACAGCCAGGAATTTTTGGTCATGTAACCAGAAATGATGTCACACACTGCTGGGACTCTCTAGCAATTGCCAAAGCACTAAGACATGGGTGTCAAACTCATTTGTTATGACATAAATGAGACTTTGTCGGGCCGGGCCATATGTGTACCTATTTAAGTAGCAGAGACTGCAAACTGAGCTCCCTGCTCACAACCTGAGTTTGATCCCGGCAGAAGCTGGGTTCAGGTAGCCGGCTCCAGGTTGACTCAGCCTTCCATCCTTCTAAGCTCGGTAAAATGAGTACTCAGCTTGCTGGGAGGAAAGTGTAGATGACTGGGGAAGGCAATGGCAAACCACCTTGTAAAAAGTCTGCTGTGAAAACATTGTGAAAGCAATGTCACCCCAGAGTCGGAAACAACTGGTGCTTGCACAGGGAACTACCTTTACCTTTTTTAAGCAGAGATATAAGCTTTATAAGGGACACAGACAAATGCAATTAAACATTAGCACTCATTGGTCTTAAAAGTGTTTTCTTTGTATTTCTTCCATGGGATCCAGGGAACTGGGCAAACGAAGCTCTGGCTCTTTCCTTCCTTCCCCAGGGGCCCAGGAGGGGGAGGAGCCTCAGCCAATAGAAGGAAAAGAGGCTTAGCTCAGTAGCTCTGCTATCCCCAAGGGAAGTGCAGAAAATACAAGCTTTGCTCTATAGCTCCTGTGTGATTGAGCAAGCCTGGCAAAGCAAGCTGTTGTGCAGAAGGAAGCAAGAGAGAGGGAGAAGGAAGCAGATGACAGCCAGTTGCTTGGGGGCCTGATAGGAGCTCTCCATGGGCCTGATTTGGCCCCTGGGCCACACGTTTGACACCCCTGCTCTAAGAAAACCCTACACGGACCCAAGGCTTGGTAAGTATACCCTTTCATCCATGAAAAGGCTCTGACAGTTTTTGTTCCATTTGCCGGAATGAAATGCCAAATATATGCCTTGCAATGGTAAAGCCAGTGATAAGAGTCCCATGGCACAGAGTGGTAAAGCTGCAGTACTGCAATCCTAAACTCTGCTCACAACCTGAGTTCGATCCTGGCGGAAGCTGGGTTCAAGTAGCTGGCTCAAGGTTGGCTCAGCCTTCCATCCTTCCGAGGTCAGTAAAATAAGTACCCAGCTTACTGGAGGGGAAGTGTAGATGACTGGGGAAGGCAATGGCAAACCACCCCATAAAAAGTCTGCTGTGAAAATGTTGTGAATACAACATCACCCCCAAGTCAGAAACGACTGGTGCTTGCACAGGGGACAACCTTTACCTTTTTTAGAGAATCTGCTAGCCAGATTGCCATCTTTAAAAAACCAACAACAACACTGTCCCTGACAATTTTCTTCAACCAGACTAATCTGCCTCCATGCCTTTATTGACATGCTATGCAAAGCTTCATAGCATGGAACGCTTCTGTGAAAGCACAGGGGTAGTGTGAGTAAAAAAATTGAAAAGTTGCAACTCAGTATCCCCGTCGCCACAATTTTCTTTGCCTCAGCATCCACAAACAGAATTGCAATTTCTCCCATTTGTCTTTACCTCACATTGTTTATTTTTTTCTTTCAAATTGCTTTTTAAACCATATGCTAACTGCTTTCCTACTTTGCTTAAAATACATGAGTTATGGGAAACCAAGGGGAGAGAAAGAAAACCAGGCCTCAAACAAGAAAAGAACAGGGAATCTTTTCTTAAACAAGAGAAAGGAAATAAGAGACAATTGCTTTATTTCAAAGTCTTTGTTCAGGGAGAATTTACTAAGGGAATGGTGCATAGTGTGCTCAATGGCTGATTTCCAGGAGAAACTGCATTTGGTTCAACAGTTCCATCAATTGCTGCCTTAGCTATAAGCTTGATAAGCGCTGGCATGATAATATATCGTCTCTCCCCCCCCTCACCCCATTTCTCCTGAAGTTGCAATGCTTTGTGCTACTAACTGCTGAGCAAAGATATTCCCTTACCTCAGATTCTGGCAAACATCCGTTCCCTATCCATCTGCTTCTGAAGATGACTTCCCTACATTTTCCAGGCAGCACCAAGAAGGATGAAAAAGGAATGCTAAAACAAGAGACCGTCCTCTCCCTGTCACTTAATGTGAAGTGAAAAGTTTCTGAAAAGTCCAGGACTCGTGGAGTCCACAGTTTCCTGCATTATTCAGTGATATAGGGAGATAGTGATAAGGAAAGAAAGAACGGTGATCAAGGGGAGAGGCAAGTCAGTTAGATAAAGGTAATGGCCATTGGTAGGGAGGCCAGCCTCCAGTGGGACCTAGGGATCCCCCAGAATCGCAGCTCATCTCTAAACTACATAGATAAGTACCCCTGGAGAAAATGGCTGCTTTGGAGGGTGGACTCTGTGACATTGTACCCCACTGAGGTCCCTGTCCATCCCAGGCTCCATCCCCAGCCTGGATCTAATACTCCCCCCTTCCACACCTGTGTCCAAGGGGAACTGGCAACCCTAACCATTGGCCACCAGGAGTTATGGCATCACCCTGTTGCATAGCAAAACCTTGAACTGGAGGAAGCTGGCCTTTGATTTGGAGACCCTCACCTGGGTGCTTTCAGTCTCGGTTTCATCTCCTGGCCTAAAATACTGTTACATGTTTGTTTTAAAAGTCAAGCTGTTTTTCAAAGATCCACTGTCCGTTGAGCCCAAAGCACCCCAAATCTTTCTACTATAAATATGCTACAAGGAAGAAGATAGAAGAAGATATTCGATTTATATCCCGCCCTCCACTCCAAAGAGTCTCAGAGCGGCTCACAATCTCCTTTACCTTCCTCCCCCACAACAGACACCCTGTGAGGTGGGTGGGGCTGGAGAGGGCTCTCACAGCAGCTGCCCTTTCAAGGACAACCTCTGCCAGAGCTATGGCTGACCCAAGGCCATGCCAGCAGGTGCAAGTGGAGGAGTGGGGAATCAAACCCGGTTATCCCAGATAAGAGTCCGCACACTTAACCACTACACCAAACTGGAGCTCAGGCCACCAAAAAGTTTGATGATAGAAAAAAAAAAGAACTCTTAAAAACAGTATGGTGGACTGGAACTCCCATTGTTAAAAAGAGGCTTTTTCCTTTATTCAACAATATGATAGTTCTATGAGATGCTATGTATTACAGAATAGCACAGCTCAACAAGATCCCTAACTTTGGATATTTTGATCTGGGATCTTTTATGTGGAATCTAGAAATAGAACCGAAGAGCATCGCTGGGGCTTTCACAATTTATTTTTCTTTAAACAGAGAAAAACAGCTTAGTTAAACTCTCCATGCTTCATGTAACAAGAAACCAAATACCGAAAAGTGGAAAGCCAAACAATTGGTTCACTCATGAGAACTTTCCAAATGACACATCATACTGAGAAATGTGGATACTTAACCCTTGACAAGACAGACACCCAGCCACTGAATGCTTTCTTGAATGTGAGTTCAAACATATTAAATCTGGAAAATGCCCACCCACCCCCCCCCCAAAAAAAAAACCAAGATAGAATGTATTCATTAAAACAAAAAGAAAATATAAAGTCCCTTTGAGCTTGCATGAATTAGGTCTCTAACAGTGCAATCCTAAACAGAGTTTGGTTTTTGTTTTTCTGTCAAGTCACAGCTGATTTATGGTGACCATGTGGGTTTTCAAGACAAGAGATGTTCAGAAGCGGTTTGCCAAACCTAAATCTGTGGAAGTCAGTGAGCTTAAAAAGTGTTAGCATGTTTAAGATTCTACTCTAAAATGACATTTATATTAAACACGACCTCAAGAACTAATTCTAGTTCTCAAATGTGTGCAGTTGTGACACTATCATGATACAGCTGGATGTGGGATTCCTGGCTTTAAAGTTTGGGATCAGTTTGCATTGGCTCACGGGGATTCAAAGAAGGCATAGGCGTTACAGGGGAGGGACGGTGGCTCAGTGGTAGAGCATCTGCTTGGTAAGCAGAAGGTCCCAGGTTCAATCACCGGCATCTCCACTAAAAAAGGGGCCAGGCAAATAGGTGTGAAAAATCTCAGCTTGAGACCCTGGAGAGCCGCCGCCAGTCTGAGTGGACAATACTGACTTTGATGGACCAAGGGTCTGATTCAGTATAGGGCAACTTTTCTGGGTAGCAGCCAGCAGAGAGGCATGACTTCTCAGCTTCTATTCTAGCTGTGCTTCCCCCAAGAAGACTTTTGCTGCTGACTACTGACCCCCCCCCCCCCCCCCGCTCTCATCATGGGATTAGCCAGTTGCCTTTTGGGGCCAAGCAGAAATGTTTGGGTTTCTCTGGACTTGTTGTAGGGGGAGACTTTTTTTTTTTGCCTGCTTCATGATATTATGGGGGAGATTGATTAAATAGTCCTGGTCATTGAACTGCCATAACTGGTTTGGCAGGGTGGGCTAATCACAAAAAAGGTAGGGATGAACAGCAAGCACCCTGACATTGGCAGGGCCAGTGGGGGTGTCCAGAGCAGCACATCAGTGGCTGTGAAACAGGGTAGGGCTGGGAATGAGTGTTCGGTGCTGAGCAATATCTTTTCTGAATGTGGTAGGAGAGCCAGTTTGGTGTAGTGGTTAAGTGTGCGGACTCTTATCTGGGAGAACCGGGTTTGATTCCCCACTCCTCCACTTGCACCTGCTAGCATGGCCTTGGGTCAGCCATAGCTCTGGCAGAGGTTGTCCTTGAAAGGGCAGCTGCTGTGAGAGCCCTCTCCAGCCCCACCCACCTCACAGGGTGTCTGTTGTGGGGGAGGAAGGTAAAGGAGATTGTGAGCCGCTCTGAGACTCTTCGGAGTGGAGGGCGGGATATAAATCCAATATCTTCATCTTCTTCTTCTTCTTCTTCTATGGAGGCTGGGCTCTTTCTTTCTTTCTTTCTTTCTTTCTTTCTTTCTTTCTTTCTTTCTTTCTTTCTTTCTTTCTTTCTTTCTTTCTTTCTTCTTGAAATTATCTTTATTTAATAGTCCAAAACTGCAATGACTATATCATTAAAATTAAAACACATAACAGTTCTCTGTAGTAAGGCTGAGTTCACAGAAATATATATACATATATATACAAGGTCAGTGAAGTGCCATTAACGAGTGATGTTCCTCTTGTGATACTGTTTGACAACATGCCACAAAGCAGGTATTCCAACAAAGGAAAGGTTCCCACTTACAGCGTAGGTAGGAGTGGTTCTGAGTGTCTACTTTACTAAGTTTTTATTCAGTTATCTTTTCAAGAAGAAAATACTCCCATAATTTCAGTGCCCATGTATGAATGGAGGGAAGAGAGGACAACCTCCACTTAACAGCAATGGTATATTTAGCTTCAGTGAACATAACGGAAATTAGATCCCACCAAGGTTTAGAAATAATATAATCTTCCCAGAAATTCAGAAGAAGGATTAGTGGAGAACATGGAGCCAGTTAATTGTGTAACTTTCAATAGAACAAGCTTCTAGAACTGCTCAATAACTGGACCGGACCATCAACTATGGAAATAGGATCCTAATTGCCCACAACCCTTCCAACAAGCTGAGGATATGGAGGGTGACCAGTGCAACAGGTGGGCTGGTGAAATACTACCTAGAGAGTGATTTAAAATCTTGTAAGTTAATGTTTAAAGATCTAGAACAAAGGGGTAGAGATCTCCATATATCCTGCCACTGATCTCCCATTAAAAAAGATTCAGATCCATTTGCCATTCTGAAAAGATTCATATCCATTTGCAGTAATATGGGAGGGAAGAAGATAAAGAATAGAGAAGCATGCTGTAAACGTTAGAGATCATACCTTTGATAGGTGTATCATCTGAGAAAAGAAATTGTTCAAGTGCAATAAGTTTGATGTGAAGAAGAGGGTCAAAAGAGTATCCGGACAAAAAGTCTTGCAACTAAAGATACTCAAACCAAGGTAGGGGAGCAGGACAAGCTAGCTGTAAATCACATTTGCTTTTCAGTTGACCATAATGCAAGACATCAGAAAAACACGTTAAACTATACACTTTCCAGTATATATATGTTTTCCAGTGGGCCAGATGAGGCTGGGCACCTCTTGGCATACTGTGTGCAGGTGGTGATAAGGCCGGCAGAAGATGCTAGCCAAGTTTAGAGTAAGGGTGGGTCTGTTCAACAAAGGCAGCCACAGTCAGGCTGTGTAGCACAGCCTGCCCATTTAAATATGTTAGTAGATTGTCTTAATTATTAAAGAAACTAGATAAACCCAAGCTGTTGTGCCTTCATTTGAGGGGTGCCTGGGGCAAGCAGATTTGCAAACTACCATAACTGTTCTTTCCTATAAAATGTTTTGTCATGTCATTTTGAGCTGGTATTGAGTTGGTGACAGTTTTAAATGTAAGCATGTTCAGCCCTAACATTAATTCTTTTAAAAAGCATAATGCTCCATTATGTCTCTTCATCGAACTATTTACATCAATTGAAACAAATACACATGGACAATCAAAAGAAGCAAATGTCCTAGGGAAGTACATATCACAAACAGTTTTGTGATTTACTTTGGCTGGCCATGAAAATGGAATTGAAGTTAGAGAAATCTGAAGACCACAGAATAACTGTTTGTGGGAGCATGGGCCAGATGAGGTTAGAAACAGAAAATATTCCTGGTTTATTATCTTTTGGGAAGCCTCTGATAATATTTTGTTGTCACAATTGCAGATATCTTTCTATGTCACAGTGGTAAAAAATTATGCTGCTTCTAGCTCTACTCTTTTTCATAATGGGATCCTGGAAATTCTTAGAGAATCCAGAATACTGTCCTTTTCCTTAAAAGTTGCACCTTCATTATTGCAGTGATATGTAGAAGGTAGTTAATAATGAAGTCCATATGTTGTGCACTAACTTTGTGTTGCACAGATTTCTTTTGTATCACAGATTGTGAATATTGCTTCCTAAAAAGAAATCAGTAACTTCAGCAACAGAACCAAAAGTCACAAAGGACCACCAAAAGAATGTACTGAACAGGACTCTGCCCTGGAATTCTCCCAATATCACTGCTTAATGATCTAAACTGAGCACCCAAATCTAATTATATGTGAGTATCTGATAACATTTTGCCACAAAAATGTTTGCTTGTATGTATCTTATCAATGGAATGTTTGTGTCTCAGATTAGCCATTGTTGGCTAAAGATTTACGTAATCAGCTTAATTCATTAAAAAAATACAAATGCCTATTACCGCTTAATTTGTATAATTGATATTGACTGTACAATTAAAAATTAACATGGCCTGTTAAAATCATAAGGTCAAGCAAATGTTCAAATATTTATGTTGGTTCGCTTATCTTTTGTTCTGAGATGCTATTATGCAGTCCAGACCTTTTGGGTTCGCAGAACAGAAAAAGGTCACAAGTGAAATGAGATGAATATTCTCAGTTCATCCCTGGGCAGACATGTACACAGCAACACATTGTCTCTACTAATTCATCACTCTCAGATTTGAGAGGTGGCAGAGGGTTCATAGAAAGAGAGTGGATTGATGGAGCCCAAGAGGTAGGTTGTCCCTTGGGTGGGAATCAAAAGCCACTAAAAAGCGGTAGGATAAAACCTGTGCCTTCTTGCCTCTCATTCCTGCTTGCCAGTGAGCCTACGCTGCCATTTAAGTCACTTTCATGACTGTGAAAATTGCCCATTTTCAGCTATTAAAACTTCTTGTTATATATCTTGTCAATGTAATGAAAGAGGTTTTGCCCTCTACATTAATACATTTATAATGGAACTTTACTGTTTTGGATAATTGATAATGAGCTTTCATTGAAAGCAGATATCACCAGTAACTATTTACAACAATCGTTTGTCAATGTGTAAACTTGTAGAGAATAAATGACTCTGATGGAATATTCTAAAATCCAAATATGCAGGCTTGTCTGCTAGGTTCTACTCGCAGTAAACTCCTTTGCATTTAAGAAAATGTAAACAAACTGCATGGATCCATTCCAGTAAAAAAAAAGTCTATAATACATTCAGTGACTTTAAAAAACAATCCTATGTAATGTGTAAATGAGTTTTGGGAGATATCACTATTTTTTAAAGAATCCCATTAGAATCCCACTATGCATATTGTTTGATCTGACTAAAACATGTAACAAACTATTGTGCGTGAAAAGCTCAAAAACCTAAACTGACATTTTTGGTATCTTGCCAGTCAACCCCAAATAAGTAAGGGGACTGTTATTTAGAAGTTTAGCTTGCAGAACTATGAGAAGATGTGTGTCTGTTTTAAGTATTAGGAAAGACAGGCGAGTGGTTGGAAAAGGTTTCAGGAGAAGGGGCAAAATGTTCATGTTTATGAACATTTCCCATGGTATTTGTAACTTGGAGATTTTATTGTACCTGCATAGCAATTGTGAGCTAACTATATAGTGGTATTTGACCATTTGAGATCCTAAAATCAATAAGCAATTAAACCCAGAGGAAAATCACTCTAATAAATTATTGTCTATGGGTTTTATGTGAGTCATTTTGAAAAGGCAGGGTATGTTTGTATGAGCAGCATCCCTATCACAATATTAGAAGTTCTAAATGGGCACACTGGAAGATTATATTTTAATAACAAAGCACAAGGGCTTCCAAAGTTTTGTATGTTCAGTTTGCAGGAGTGCTTTAAGGAAAGAAAAATGGATATCTAATGAAATTAAAAGGGTGTAATAATGAATGGACAACCAAAGAAATTACAAGATGGCATATAATGTATTACTGAAATGAAATCACTTTTCACATAACAAATAGTCTTTGAAATTCATTTACTCTGGGTACTTCTGAAGTCAAATATTTGGGTTTTTTAAAAAACTGGATCAGGCTTTCTTATAGACCATATGAATATAAGTTATTGTAATTAGGGATGAGCATGAATTGAAAAAATGCAGTTCATGTCAGTTCATGGTTCATGGCCAAACCACAAACCAAAGTAGAAGGTTCATTAATGAACTTAACTGCAAACCCTGTTTAAAGAGGTCACAGTCCTTTTAAAAGAGGGTTTGCAGAGTCCCTTTAAACCTCTGCTTTCTGCTCTATCCATGAACTGCCACAGACCACCATGAACTGCTTTAAAAATTCATGGAAGTTCATGACAGTAGAGCTGGCATGAATTTCAGTTTGGTCCATGTCCATCCCTATTTCTAACGTACTTGGTTCTCTACCACATTTGTCTTATGCATACTCACAGAAACCATGACAGCTAGGTTTGTTGGCAAATGAGAGGTGAGGAGCTTGTCTAAGACCACCTAATGATCCCGTGGCTGACACATCATTGCTAGCGCTTTGGGTCCAATCCAGTCTCTAATGATTATTTTGCTAAGTAATTATTTGTCACTGGATTTTGGATTCTGAAAAATATTATTTCCTGAAAGGCACTGATACGTTAGCAATCCACCATTCATCTGTTTTAGATTCCCAGTCTTTATACAGACCAGTGGACAGGAACCATGTTCACATTTTTACAGATGCCTGCTGTCCTCTCCACATGTATGTATTTTTCATTCAGTCTCACAGAATTCCTACTGTGTCCTGTGATTAAATCAATGCCACACATGCAAATGTGCTTTGATTTAATTGTAGTGCTGATATAGTTTTGAGATCACAAGACTCATTTTTGCTATGTGGTATGATGTACGGTGCCATGACTTGGTGATAGAACATTTGCTTGGCATGCAGACAGTCCAAGGTTCAATTATCAGCCCATCCAATTAGCTGGTGAGGTGAAAGACCTCACCTGAGACCACAGGAAACTGCTGCTGGTCAAAGAAGACAATACTGAACTTGATTGCCCAGCGGTCTGTCTCAGTAGCCCTGTACAGATGACCTATTCATGTGCTGACTTCATGGGGAGGGAGAACAGGCACAAGCATGCTGGCCCTCTCCCCAACTCTGCACCATCACTGAGTTGTCTCCATGATGCTAATGTGAGAAAAAATGTGAGAAAAATGTGTGCAGTCTCTCCCCATGATCAGTGACGTTGCTTTCCAAGTATTGTTGTACATGTAGACACTTCCTCTGAACATTTTCACCATGCAGATCATTCAGTGTGGAGGCAAGGGACTGGGCCAGCCTTCCTCACATAGTCAGTCATTGTGTAGAAGGGTTGTGTGTACAAGGCTAGTGTAGACAGCTTCATATGTTCATATATGCTGAAGAGCAACATCACTCTGGTATTCATTCATTTGAGGGACATCATAAATTATCGATATAAAAACAAGTCATTGAAAGCTATTTCCTTTTAGGAAAGAGGGATGAACCAAAAACTATGGGAAATGTGTGTGTATCATTTCCAAATTCTCCAGTTTAAACAAGATGAAAGTGCAGAAAATGGGGTTGGGTCAGAACAAAGAAGAATAATAGATAGAATTGTCACTATCTATTATTAGTAGTAGTAATGAGTTAAACAATTGGTTTACTTGGGCTAATTAAAATAGACTCATTTGGATACACTGCACCATTGTTTTTAAAGTCACTTTAAAGTCACTTACAAGAAAACTCTGTCCCCACTGTTTTAGTGATGTTTGGCCATGGTTATAGCTTATATAGAGTAGAAGTTCCAAGAGAGGTGCAGTTTGGGAAAAGTGGTTGCTTGGGGAGAAAGAGTGGGACTGGAGTTGTACAGCTTAGGCCTGGTGATCTGTCTTATGAACATTATTTCTACATTATCAGACCAGTAGTATTACGTTCCTGCTTATCATTACTCAAAGTTTGGTGTAGTGGTTAAGTGTGCAGACTCTTATCTGGGAGAACCGGGTTTGATTCCCCACTCCTCCACTTGCACCTGCTAGCATGGCCTTGGGTCAGCCATAGCTCTGGCAGAGGTTGTCCTTGAAAGGGCAGCAGCTAACAGAGCACTCTCCAGCCCCACCCACCTCACAGGGTGTCTGTTGTGGGGGAGGAAGGTAAAGGAGATTGTGAGCCGCTCTGAGACTCTTTGGAGTGGAGGGCGGGATATAAATCCAATATCATCTTCTTCTTCAAAGTGTGTTGCCATGTCACCTAGTATAGATACTGTAGATGAAGATCCAATGACTTTCAATATGACAGCACACTTAGATACAGAAAGGGGGGGGGGGAGAAAACTGGGGATGGGCCTGGAATTTAGAAAAAAACTGAATTCCTCTCTAAATCAGAAGGGGTTTTTTTGTTCTCATCCTGTTTGACATCTATGATGGAATAGAAGAAGAAGATATTGGATTTATACCTTGCCCTTTACTCTGAATCTCAAAGTCAGAGTTGCTTACAATCTCCTTTATCTTCCTCCCCCACAACAGGCACCCTGTGAGGTAGGTGGTGCTGAGAGAGCTCTCATAGAAACTGCCCTTTCAGGGACAGCTCTGCGAGAGCTATGGCTAACACAAGGCCATTCCGGCAGCTGCAAAAGAGGAATGAGGAGTAGGGAATCAAACCCAGTTCTCCCAGATAAGAGTCCACGCACTTAACCTCTACACCAAACTGGCTTGCTCCTTGCAATTTAGATTGGCTTGATAGGCACTGGTATTCATTTGTGGATTCATTCATTTCCACCTTCATTTGATTTCTTTTTACTTTATGAACTCTTCCATGCAGGTATTGAAACACCACAAACAAGTTTCCACACACATAATTACAATTAAAAAGCAAGCAAGCTTTGCTTATGTGGCTCAGCTAGGAAGTATCAGTCAACAGCTTTAAAATGCATAAAGGCTATCAGTTATCTAAAGAAAAAGTAGCTTTCACTGTTTTTGCAACAGGAGCATGCAGCAAATCATATGTCAAGTTTAAGTTATACATGCAATTTTGTTTTACCACAAAAGAGGAATGATTTAATTTTGTAGAGACATGGGTATTTATTCTCATCTTCTAGATTAGTGAAAGGATCAAATCCTAACTCTCTTGAGGTTAGTGGGTAACCTCCCAGTGGCTTCAATGGTTTCAAAGTTGCATCTTTTGAACTTTCCCACTGGAAATAGTTCTGTTACCACATAGACTAGAATGATATTTCTCAAAGTAAGTATTCTTTGCTTACTCTGTAATTTTAGGTTGCTTCCAGGGCACAACCAAGGAAGAAATCTTGGCAAAAGAGAATTTTCAACATCTGGACCTATTTATTGTATTTAGTTGAATTCCTATTTCTCTAAGCTGTAGGTATCTAATTTTGATATCTACAGCTTCTCCCACTTCAGTACCACTGTTCTATTTGTTATACCATCTTAACTAGGTAAAAGGGTAATTTTAATAATTATACATGAACAGCACATAAGAAAATAGTATGAGTGCAATGGGAATGATAGAATAATGTCAGAAAGAAGAGGGGACAGAAAAAGTTAGTCGTGTCATGTGGCATTGAGCAGTAGATGGGAGTAAAGGGGAAATAGTCCCTTTATACACATAAGTGAACCTCTGACCAAATTCCAAGAAATGCCTTCTTTTTGACCCAGGTTTATTAGCAATAGAATAATTAACAGGCATTCTCACATTCTGACATGTTACTGTTTTATGGTTTCCCACGCTAATGCAACCCAGATCAAAGGTTTTCTGAATTTGTTAATTTTACTATTCTGCTATTGGATTTTAACTTTGTACCACTTGGCATTCCAAACCCCACCAGCTATATGTGGCTCTGCTTACTGTGCCTCATTCCTCATCTGAAGAAGTGTGCATGCACATGAAAGCTTATGTTCTGAATAAAACTAAGAAAATAGTACAAGTGCAATGGGAATGATAGGATAATGTCAGAAAGAGGAAGAGGAAGGCATTCTGGGCCACTGCCTACCAGCTTTGTATGGCTCTGATCAGCTATGTATTTCTTTGCTCACTGTGCTGGATTCCTCGTCTGATGAAGTGTGCTTAAGAGCACACCAAAGTTTATGTTCTAAATAAATGGTTGGTCTTAAAGGTGCACCTTGACTCCTGCTTTGTTCAACTGCTTCAGACCAACACGGCTGCCTATTTGGACCAAATTCCATACAGTCAGAGCAGAATTCAAGCTTCATGCACAGCTATAGGCCAGACATTCAGAGAAATCAAAAGCTTACTCTGAGGTCTAAAAGACTGAGAAAAAGATGGCCAATAATGTTGCAGTTTTAAATAGCTAAAGTTGAGGTGAGAATGAAGGACTGACTTATTTTTATCCCCTTATTTGTATTACTATAATATAAAATTCTGAAAATCATGTAGCAGTTTCAGGTTAATTTGTTGTTATATTTGCCAGCTTATTTCATTGCATTATTAAAACATTTAGTACTGTATGTGTCATTAATATTCCAAAATGTAATTAGCATATTTAATCAAAAACAATTAGCAGCAAGCACTGCTTCCCTTTTTAAGTAATAAAATATTTATGGCTGGAATAAACAAAATGAAAGCCAAAAAGCACTTTGAGGTGTTGATTTTGAGGGGGGGTGGTAGAATAAAAGTGGGAAGAGAGGGAAAGAAGCACATGAGAAAGAAAATAACTTCTCGTGGATAACTGCCTCTGGTGAATTTCTTCCATGGCTTCCCTCCCGGGGATTTCAATCATTGTGTGTCAATTCCAAAGAAATAAAATTTCATTGCAGTTCCTCAATACCATAATAATACCATAATAAAAGAAGATACATGAACTAAGCAAAGTTGTGTAAATCCCATTCTGAATTAGCTTTGCCTGGTGAGATCCTCCTGGTGGGCTATAAACACTGTGAATGCTGATTAGGGCCTGAGAACCCTGAGACTAGAGAAACTTGACCAGAGAGGCAATAAAATTAAAAAGTAATTGATCTTATCAGAACTCTACTTCACCATCTTCATTGCTAGAGCTCAGATGGGGACTGCAAAAATGCCTTTTTCATTTTTTAAAAAAAAATTATATTGTCACCATGTGTAACACACCGCTTTAGACGTATCATGAGCAGTGAACATACAGAGCTCTAAATAACTCCGTTATAGACCCAGAACTTGCTGTGGCTTAGTTGCTCTCAAATGTGGATTACTCATAAAGCACAGGACATGTACAATCCAATGCTGATTTTCTGTTTTCAGCAACACCATCACAGAACCACAACTGTATCCAGCTGTATTCTAGTATTTTATTCTAGTATTTTTAATTCTTTTTTAGAAAATGGGGCAGGAGGTGATATACAGAGTGATGCTGCTAGAACTGCAGTTGATTTGTGAAAGTGTTAACTTAAACAAATAATGATAATAAAGGTAAATTAACATGAAAATAATATTGAAGGAGCTGGGCATGTTTAGCCTGGAGAGGAGGCAGCTGAGAAGTGATATTATCACAATCTTCAAGTACATGAAGGGCTGTCATATAGAGGATGGTGTGGAATTGTTTTCTGTAGCCCCAGAAGGTAGGACCAGAACCATTAGGTTGAATTTAAATCAAAAGAATTTCTGGCTCAACATTAGGAAGAACTTCCTGACCGTTAGGGCGGTTCCTCAGTGGAGGTGGTGGGCTTTCCTTCCTTGGAGATTTTTAAGCAGGCTAGATTACCATCTGACAGCAATGAAGATCCTGTGGATTTAGGGGGATGTATTTGTGAGTTTCCTGCATTGTGCAGAGGGTTGGACTAGATGACCCTGGAGATCCCTTCCAACACCATGATTCTATGATTCTAACTGCTGTGTTTGAACCATGCCCATCACCTATTCAACAGTTATTTCTCCATGTAGAATGTCTCTGGCTTGGTTCCACTAGAATGGATGTGTCAAACTCATCTGTTATGAGGGCCAGATCTGTCATAAATGTCACTTTATTGGTCTGGTCATGCATTTTGTAAAATATAATGCCAGGTATGGGAGATATAAATGTTATAAAGGACACTGGTGAACCCAATTAATGCTATTATTTTTTACTCAAAATACGAACATGCTTAAAATATTAACACTCTTACAGTATTTCCTTAATGCCACTCTCCCCGATGCCACTCTCCCAGTTCCACTGCCTATTACTCATTACCACTGAGACAGTATGCAGGGATATAATGCACAACCTTGGTCATCTGGCAATAAACATAGTGGCCAGTTGCTCATGGGACAGATAAGAGCCCTGGCAGTCAAGTCCTTGTCCATGGGCCATATGTTTGATACCCCTGCACTAGACCATTTCTGTGGATGGATGCGTTTCCACCCACAGTGTGATTTTCTCATCTCCCACTCCTAGCCCGAAATGTTCCCCAAATCCTGGTCCTGAGGAAAAGGGGACCCCAAAGAATACTGTTTTGGGGCATTTTGAGCTGCAGTGGTTTGGTGGGTGGAAACAACAAAGCTGTACTCCATTGATGGAAATCTTTCTTTCCACATAAAGGTTTTAGTAGATCTAAGCATCTGTCTCATAATCTTTCCCTGTTCTCTGTATTTATTCATTTATTTGTTGACTAATTTACTCTAGTGTGATCATATTATATCCTTGCTTCAGGCAACTTTACTGGTCATCTGCTTGTTTCTGGGCACAATACCTTTAAAGCCTTTCACAGCCTGGAAACAACATACCTAGTGGGTTGCCTGTGTCTTTCACAGCCTGTGACTAATGTACCTAGTGGATCAACATATGATCCAACTAATGTCATAATGTGCCTCACTTCCAGCTTTCTCTCCTGGTCAAGAATCCACTCATGAGGAGCACTCATTGGCAAAATCTTGACATGTGTCCATACGTCTTAACAAATTAAGAGATACACGACTTGCTAGCATAACAGTGGAAATGAGATATATCTGTATTTTCAATAGTTGTTTCCTGTAAAAAAAAAAAGGAGGGGTATAATTTTAGAGGCATGCTACTGTAAATTACTATTAACTCTTCAGGGCATTAGTAAATGGTATGGTCATTTGAAGCCAAGTCTGTCTACTTCATATATCTGGGAAGCTACTGAGTGAGACTGATAAAATTCCGTTTTTCAATAAGAGAATGTCATCAGGGACATCTCTGTGAATAAAAAGAGAAGCGCAAAGGTTACCACATGTATGCTTGCAACACAGAGCATACTACAATGTTTGAAACTTTAATTTAGTGGGGATGAGGGGGAATCTGACATGGTACCCAAATGGTTAAATTCTACTCAGAATTTTTTCTCCATTTTTGTTAGTCATGAATATACCCAGTCATACAGAGGCCATCAAAATCTTGCCACTAGAGACTATAAAGTCTACTTACATAGGGTTCCTGGGATTTTTCATGTTCTTATGGAAAATATCTCTGAAATCCCTGAGCTGAAAATTTTGATCTCATTTGTGGATGTGAGCGATACTGAGAAAGGGTTGAAGAGTGAAGAGAACACTTTTCTCGCATAATTTCATTTGTCAGGAGAATCTTGACGCTGACATTGGAAGAGTGATTTAATTGATTTTAATCATACACCTGAGATTGAGAAATTGAGCCCTCTGTCCTGAAAAATAAGTCTAGGCTTCTCCGAGAATGTCTAATTTGCAGTTAATAGTTTCTTTTTTTTTTTCTCCCTTGAAGTTTTGTTATGAAGTTTAGAAAATATAGATGAAAGACTGCCACAAAGAAATATTTACCACAGCCTCATAGATTAGCAAATCACTCTCAAGGCTTCAATGCATACATACATAATAGAGTCAGAGCCGAGCTTTGGACAGTATGCCCATTAAGAATTTATGTTTTGCATATGGAAAATAGACAGCAATATGTTTTTCTGCTTTGGGAATCTGATTAATAGTGATTAATATCAAGGGAGGGCAAATGAGGTGCTTATTGGGTCTACAAACTAGCCTGCTCTAATAAAAGGAAAGAGGGACTGCTGACTAATAGTGACGATTCAGTGCTGTCCTTTACTTTGAATGACTCTTGCTTTCATCCTGCCTAACTAAATGTTGTCCCATTAAAGAGTTATTAATGTCTCTAAACATGTAAGTGCAAGGCAGATCACTTTCTTCATGGCAAAGAGCCAAGCTGTTTTACATTTGACAGTAAAATGACCTTCATGTACTATTATTAACTATGATTCAGGTGGGATTAAGGTCGGCAAGAATCCCTCTCCCACAAGCCAAATGTGTTAATGGGAGAAGAAATATTTAGCATCACTCTGCAGTGCTCTATACAGGTTTGTGATGTTAAACATGACATCCAGAATAGGTTTCTTTCTCTCTCATGACCACTATATTTGCATCAAATGTCTGAATAAAGAAATCTTGGCTAATTTCTACGGTGTTGTATTCTAAGATTGTGAAATCCTACATAGTTAATAATGTTGGTTGCTGGCTTGGATAGTGGAGGAAGAAACATATTTTACCCTTCCCTCCATCATCTCCTACAGCTGGGTTCTCAGGCCCAGTGAGAATCCAACTCCAGGCTAACCAGTATACCTCTATTGTTCCATCTGTGGTCACCTTGAAATGCTGCTCTGCAAGAGAGAGAAGCTGTGGCCCACCAAGTTACTGTGATTTGGTTTCACCATCCAACTGCCCTTGGCTCAAAATGCTACTTCAGGTCAACCAAATGGACCTACTAAAGTCTCTTTGGCTGGCAAGGATTGGAGTGTAAGTTAGCTGATGGCAATATCACTCATCTGTGGTCTAGAGCACATGTGGTCAAAGAAAGGGAAAGACACGTTTGCTACCCATATAGTGGTTGGTTGTGTTGGATACAATCTACTTCCAGAGGAGACAGATAAAACTGCAGAAAGTCAGTGCAACCATGTAGGGCATTTCTGAGCAAAATACTGCTCAAATGTAGGTGACTATTCTCCTGCTGTGCACTTGCAGTCATGATCAGGTAACTCAGTATGTACATAACTCCCCAACAGTTTCTGGGCTTCTATCATCTCCAGTAAATTTTAGTAATGTGATCCAGAAAAGGAAAAGCCAACTATATGTTCTGTTATTTTATGCAGTGCAAAGAAATTGCATGAGTATGTCAAAGATGGTCAAAGAGACACATTATACCACTTGAGGGTTCCCACTTCATTGCCAGTCACCAGAAGATGGGATGGAAGTCTGGTTTAGCACCTACCCCAGTAATGGTTTCATTTTTTAAAAAATCTCTTCCCTTTAGAGTGAATGTAAGCCAATCATATATGGAGGAAAGTGATATTAAGATGATTAAATGTCTCTCTTGGTTATATATGTACCATCCTTGCCCAGACTCTGTGGGAAGGAACTTTCAAAGATCTCTGACAAGAAGTATACGATAACCTGCTTTGAGACCATAATTCAGCTTCTCAGACTCTTGTTTATTAACATCCTTTTATTCCCAGGTTAAGGGTGGTTTGACCCAAAATGCTGGGTCACTAGGAGAGAGTTAGTATATTACACTTGGTGGTTTTGCTAAAAACAAACAAAAAAACCCTGGAATATCCTCTAATTACTTCATGCAGCTAAGGTCAGTTTATAAAAACCTCAAAATGAAAAGTTTAATTATGGAAAACTGCAGTGGGAGGAATTAGGTTCAGCTGTTCAAGATGAGAAAAAGTCCTGGTTTAGGGACCTTGTGTCATTCAGCCTAGTAGATCTTTTCCTGGTTGGGAGGGGGAGACAAAGAGATGGTGGAAAGGAGTGGGTAGAAAGAAGGGAAGAGATAGAGAAGGGGTATGCTGAAAAAGGGAGAGGGGGATATTGATGGAGAAGAGATGTTACAAATGAGAAAAATTGCACTAAAATACTGATATATTGATACAGCATAATAGTTATAGGCTTGGTAGATTCTCTGAAATTCCAGTTTTCATTTAAAGGGAAAAAAAAGTAAGTTTGTAGCTCCTTCCCTGATGAAGATGTAAGGGGGGGGGGGAATCATATTTCTACAAGTGAAGAAGTCAGAAAGTTACATTTAAAAAAAAAGAAAAGCTAGGAATTGAAATAACCTTCTCCACATATCATTGTAATGCTTTATTGACGTACTGATACTTCAGTGCCTTTTTCAAGAAAATCAAAAACAAAACCACAGCTTCAGGGGAGGGGGGGAGGAGAAGGAGTGATCTGATTAACCAGCTGACCCATACATGTATCTTGGTCCTTCATCAGTGTCTGACTAATGGGCAGGGAAGTGGCACTGCTCATCTGGGAGTCTTTCTCCTCTAAGACTCACTCCATCTCCAAAATTGATGGCATTGAATGTGTGGGCCTAGTGTGGAAAAATGAGGAGACTTTGGCTATCTGGCTGGTGTACTGACTGCCAGGTGCACCAGCAGATAATCTGCTGAGCTTGCTGGAAGTGGTATCAGACTGGGTACTGGAGTACTCTAGGCTACTGATCTTGGGGGACATCAGTGTCCATGTTGATGATGTGGCCTCTTCACAGGCCAGGGACCTACTGTCATGCTTGGCAGCACTGGGACACTCCCAATTTGTATCAGCTCCCACACTTCAAGCAGGCCAAATGCTGGATCTTATTTTGGGGGCAGGGATAGATGTGGAGCTGATGGCCACTGAGGCAGTGCCATGGTCAGATCACTTTGCCCTGAAGGCCTGACTGAGCACATCAATCCTGCCCTGTTTAGATAATGAGCAAATTTATGCTTGCCCACGGAGACTAATGGATCTTGTTGGTCTCCAGAATGCTCTGCAGGATCTGATGTCTCCGAGCAATTTGTTCAATGAGCAGGTGGAGGACTTGCACAGCTCTCTCTGAAACCATCAATTAATTTGCCCCCCAGCACCCTCTTTGCTCCTGCACCAAAGAAGCTCCATGGTGTACCCCAGAGTTCCAGAGGATGATGCAGGAACTAAGATGGCTAGAGCAAGGATGGCAGCGCACTAGTGATGAAGCTTTAATAATGTCTTTTGGAATGATTATGAAAGTCTATGAGATGGCAATGGCCACTAAGAAGGAATCCTATGTGGCCTCCATTGCATCTACTAGTTCTTGTTCAGTCCAATTGTTTAGGACAAATAGTCATTAACGTCCCTACTAAAAGGGAAACAAAATGATAAGGAACTGGCTAGTGGCTGTGTGGCATTTGCCAGCTATTTTGTGGACAAAGTCTTGTCACTCCACCAGGACCTCAGTTGAAAGTACATGAATTAGAAGCCCATTGGTCATCTTTGGGTCCAGTGTTGGATTGATTCAGCTGACTCTCCCAGGAAGAGATTGAAAAGACCCTGGTAATTATGAGGCCCACTACTTGCCTCCTGGATCCATACCCATCTTTGCTTGTTAAAGTCAGTGGAGATGGGATTCAGGCTCCCCTGGAATATATTATCAATCTGTCCCTACAGTCAGGGACATTCCTGAGGTGCCTTAAGGAGGCCATGGTGCATTTTCTCTGGGGAAAAAAAACTCTGGACCCTGCAGTCCCAGCCAACTACCACCCAGTACTGAACCTTCTGCTCCTGGGTAAGGTAATTGAGAAAGTGGTAGCTGAGCAGCTCCAGATGTTCTTAGATGATGCCTCTATCCTAGATCCATTTCAGTCTGGCTTCTGCCTGGGCCACGGGATGGGGACCCTGCTGGTCACCATTATGGATATCTGGATTGAGACAGGTTGTTGATGTTGGTATTCAATCTAACAGCAGCATTCAACACAGTCAATTATGATCTCTTGTCCCATTGCCTTTCTGATGTGGGGATATGGGAAACGTCTTTGCAGTGGCTCTCCTCCTTTCTCCATGCTCAGGGTCAGAGGGTAGTGCTTGGGGAGAGAGTCTTGCTGTGTTACCCTATGGGATGTGGTGTCCCACAAGAAGCAATCCTCTCCCTAATACTATTTAAGATCTGCATGCACTCTTCGCCCAATTCATCCAGGGGTTTGGGCTGGGCTGTCACCAGTACACTGATGACACCCAGCTGTATCTCCTGATGGACAGCCAACCAGACTCCACCCCCAGATATTTTGGCTAAGACTTTGGAGGCCCTGTCTGATTAGTTACAACAGATTTGACTGAAATTCAATTCAACTAAGACAGAGGTCCTTTTCCTCAGTCATGGGATGATGTCTTCAGGAATCCAACTCCAAGCCCTTGGAGGGATGCCATTAATGCCTGCAGCAATGGTGAGGAGTCTGGAATAGATCCTGGATGCCTCCCTTTCTATGGAGGCCCAGGTCACTAATGTTGCCAGGTCAGCCTTTTACCATTTTTAGCTGGTCAGGCAACTAGTCCCCTACCTTTCCTGCTGCAATTTAGCAGCAGTTATTCATGTAGTGGGCACTTCCAGTTTTGACTACTGCAACTCACTCTATGACTTACAGGAAATTAACCAATTAAGTAATGGCAATATAGAATGGTTTGATTTCTTACAACAAGAGCATCTTGAATAAAAATATATATATATGCAGAGCCTTAGCAATAAGAAAAATTAACAGAAATTGAAGAAACTATACATCAGATTCTCTAATGGCAGCAAGGAATACCTTTGGTCACCTGAAGGGAACTGGAGCCATCCTTTGCCTTTCTTTGCCCTTTGGCCCAGTGGCCAACAGCAACTGAGTCCAGATATAGCAAAGGTTTAGGCATCCTGGGCACTGCCTGAAAACTTGGCCACAAGGTCTGTAAAAATGCCCTGGTGATCACAGGAGGCCTGAACATTCAGGCTGTAGAAGTGGTGATTATGGAATAACTGCAGCTCTTCCTGGTGGTGATGAGGGCTATGTGGGTGCAGTCAGTGCCCCCAATAGATCGTGGAAGCTTCCAAATGATGCCATGATGGATGCAAGGTCAACCTCCTCAGTGGGGAAGTGCACATGCTCCTGGAGGTGCACCAGCATGGTATCCAGAAAGCTGTGTAGGAAGTGGCCAGCCAAGGACTGTGACACATTGAGAACCTCTGTGATGACCCCCTGAAAGGATCCAGTGGGCAGGAACCTCAAGAAGAGCAGGATTTTCTCCAAGAAAGGAATGCACAGGGAGCAGGAGCTTGCCTTGGAGAACTAGCCTGAGCACAGGGCATGGATGGCAGCTCTGTAGACAAAACCAATAGAACTAGGTGCTGTCCAAAAGATGGACAGTGCTTATGTGAGCCCAGTCAGGCATGGCAACTCCTCTGTTGTCACTGTGCCACCAAGATGTAGATCGCTGGTAGCAAGTGTATGTGGCACACACCAAGGATAGGAGGTAAGGATGGGGCACCATCTTGCCTGTGGCTGGTCTGGCATTGCAGAAAATAGGACAGTGTTTATGAAGTTAGTGAGCAGCCAAAGACACAGTCATCTGTGTGGCTGGTGTTCTTTCCCCACCTGGATGCAATCTACCCCATCTGTAAGCAGCTCATTGCCCACTGCCCACAGCAAAGCGAGGGGATCAGCATCTTTCCACTGTGGGACAGCCCATCTCAACATTCTTCCATATGTGGGTGGTATGGCTGCCACAATACCTGGTGGTAGGGACAGCCATCACCAGCCAAACTGGATCAAGACTGAAAAGGCACTACAGTACAGGTTAGTGGTGGAGCATGTGAACATTGCACTTGCCACCACCAGGAGCAGCTCTGCCACCTTCCACTGCCTTGCCTTCTGACACATGACTGCAGAACAGATGCCTGTCCTGGGACATGTTATCCAGATAGAGATGTTCAGTCTGAAGTGCTGAAATGATTCCTTCAGTCCTGCTCACAGGGCCCACATCCAGCACAGCTCATCCCACCCACTATTTCCTCCATGTGGGCAGAAATTGAGCAGGAGTGCCTGGAGAGCCATCATGAGTGGGAAGATGTTTTTTCTTGGATGCAATGATGTATGGAGGGGCTGGCAGCATATGTAATAGTGGCTGTCAGGCACCTAAAGAGGCTTCTTACTGTAGCAAGGGATGTGGGTGAGCAACAGGGGCACATCAAGAGGCTGCTGGGGGACCTGTATGAATCCCTTAAGGATCCCTTGACACCCTGTGTGTCCCCTGCCCCTTCTCTTGCTGTGCCTCCAGTGAAGGTGGCATACAGGTTAGCATGGAATACCCCCAATGACTTGGGTACCCTGCTGTATGTTGTGGCTGGCAGAGAATGGGAGCACCCTCACATTCATGTTCTTGTCTGTTGTCATCCTTTGGGGCTCTGCAACCTCTGTGTATAGAGTGTCAACATGCAGTGCCTGCGGGGTTGATAGGTGATGTCTTCTCCCCAATGACAGGTGGCCAGGGCTTTAATGGGAGTTGGTCTCTTTAAGAGGGAGTGCGGCAGAGGAGAGCATCAGTCTTGTAGTCTCTCTCTTTCCGTCCCCTATCAGTGATGGACAATTTGCTCAGCCTCCTTGACTCATAACTCCAATTGGTCCTGCCTGCCCTATCATCACACACCCCACCTCACAACAATGCAGAATGGAATGCTGCAGTGAGAGTGTCATGGAATCTGCCCACCAACACTGTTCAGGCACTTTTTTCCAATTTGGCTGCCATGTAACTATCCCCTTAGGGAAGCAACTAGCAGTGCAGTGGCCAGCATCATAGCACAGGCATAACACAGGATTGCTCTGCCCTTTGAGCCCAATCAGAGCCACCATGATGACTAACAATTAAAGAAAGAATACTATAAAAACATCATAAAACAAATTTTAAAATACAGCTAAAACACACACACAGTTATAAACCGTCAGACATCAAATTACAGACATAGACACCAATTCAATACATAGGATAGGGAGGGAAGATTGTTGAGGGAATGCAAGATGAAACAAAAGAATCTCCATCCAAGCCTCTACAAACTTTCTTATCTGATTAGAACAATATGAAATAGGTGACAAAGGGATCTTCTAACATCCAATCTAAGGAGAACCCAAATATTCCTGCATGGTTTGGAAGCTACTGGCTAATCCCACATCGTACCATAAAGTATGGGTAGAGCTGCCAGGCCAAACCTGGCAACTGGTGGAAGTGTTAAGGGCATGGACATGGGGGGGGGGTGGCAAGTGATGGTGATGCCACTGTCACAGTGTCATTTCTGGGTACAACCGGTGCAGAGGCCAGCAGTGTTGTTGTTTTAAAAATTCGCCTGCTTCTGCCCCGAGTGGTACAAAAAAGCAACAGCCTCCATGTAAAACAAACCACCATACACCATTAATATAAAATTGATACTTTTTATATTCACTTATCAAAATAGCTCATAGAAGTGATATTCCTAATACAAAATACTGCACAAGAAATATACACCATAAACAACAGAATGGAACAGAGAATCCAACCATGTATAACATGTAAGTCTCATATCTTGCCCCAAGGCAAAGTTCTTTGGTAGTCGGGAATCTTCTGCTCCAAAAGGAATGGCAATGATAGCTCATGTTTGACTCAAACTCAGCTTGAATTCAGCTACATATCTGTGTGGCTATAGATGTAAAATTGTAAGCTGGAAGAAGTATACAGAATTTTCCTGAGATTGTATTCTTGATTTGTGTAAAGCTCAGATAAAGCCTTGGCAAAACCAGGTCTGAAATACTGGCCTGCCTGCAAGATACAGCTACACAGCTGGATTCAAGTTGGACAACCACACACCTATTTGAATTAAGCTTGTGAATTATCACTGCCATTCCTTTTGGAGTGGAAGATTCCCACCGGGAACCACTAGTAAAACCACAGAGTTTCTGGCAATTCCTAGAGCTGCCCTTGTCACTTTTTCAATCAACTTATCATTGAGTACACAGGGTTACTTTTTTCTCTTTATTTTTCCCTTGCTCCCACCCAGACTGTTGCTAACAATGGAACCTGGGGCTTGGCTGCCTTTATTTGCTTTTCTGGAAATTTCTTCAAATGTGTGTGCTGCTGTTGAAGGCAAGGGTGTTTTCTTCTTTGTTCGCTATAAGGTGCTGGTTATTACCTTTAAAGCCCTATATGGCCGAGGACCTGCCTACCTAAAGGACCGCCTCTCCCCATATGTACCCCGGAGAGCACTGAGGTCTGGTTCTCAGAACTTATTAACAATCCCTGGGCCAAGAGAAGTTAGGTTGAAGGCCACTAGGGAGCAGGCCTTCTCGGTGATAGCCCCTCGCTGGTGGAACGACCTCCCAGAGATGGTGCGAGCCCTGCGGGACCTGAACCAATTCCGCAGGGCTTGCAAAACATTTCTTTTTCAGTTAGCATTTGAGTCACCATGTGGCAACTAAGACGGAACCTGATTAATGAATGAATAGACACTTAGCCATCTTAAATACATCATTTTAGCACCTATTTTTATATCTTATATGTTTATATGTTTTTATGTTTTTTAAATAATTTATTGTAATTAATGTTTAAGTTGTTATGTTTTATGAATCACGGGACTCCCATGTCTATTATTGTTTAATGTGAATCATGAGACTCCCGTGTCTGTTAGCCGCCCTGAGCCCGCCTAGCGGGGAGGGCGGGATATAAAAATAAAATATTATTATTATTATTATTATTATTACTACACATTTTAGACCTGAACACCAGCCCTAAACTCTGGCTCAGATGAAGTCTTTTTCATATGCATGTATAATATTCATTGGCCTATCATTTCTTTCATTTTTAAATCATTTAAATCCTTTCAATGATAGTAACATCTGCAGAGGGTTTTTTTTGCTAAGTATGCATGTAGATGAAAAAGTGCTGTAATCAGCAACCTAGATGCATTGTTTCTTAATGCATTTTTTTCAACAGGAATACTTTACTACAAAATGCTGTTTCTTGTCCTAATATGAAGCAGCCAAATGAAAGGAAGACACCAAGCTAGAGGACAGAGCAGGTGACTGCTTTGTCAGACCATCTAATGATCTACACAGCAGGGGCAGTTATTTAATCCTAGTCTGCCCCTCAAAGTTAAGAATTTGTCTGAGGAGTCAACCACCTTAACTGTAGGGTTCCTGACTTCCCATTATGATGGGATGTCTTCTGGCAATTGTTTCATTGCCTGCCAACACTAAGGGCAGTAGGTAATGGTGAGAAACACAGAAGCAGTAGAACAAAAAAAGAAGCGGTCTCCATGTAATACAAACCTCCAAACACTAATGATACAAAATTGTCATCACTTCCTGTATCAACTTGCATTGAGTACAAGAGAATGTTTTTTTTTAAATAACTCTCTCATGATGCTGTGCCCCCCCCCAACCCTCCCAATTACTGCTGTTCTTGTGCAGAGGTTGGGGCTAGAAAAGAACACCGTTGACCAGAAATCGCTGTGATTAACTACTTTGATCATGGGGGAAACTCTATAAATTATCTATTGCACCATTGCAAATATTTGTTGGTAAGTATTACAATACTAATGGAATTTCTGTGAACTGTGTTTCAAAGAGGTGCAGTTTGTTCCTCCAAGGTCATATTAAATACAGAATTATACAAGTTATTTTGGGGTGGGAGGACCAGAATGAACACTCAATGGTTGCTGAACTGGCAAATGATCTTCACAATACATACAGTATGAATTTGCCCCCAGTGATCTCATGCATTAAAAGCCTGGCCTCAAATGCTTGTACAATAGTCATACAATGTTTGTATAACCATTTGAAAGTGAAATATAATTTACTATCATCATCATCATTATTATTATTACAATTGTTATTATTGTTATTATTATATTCTGAAGGGTGCAAGTCATTGTGCAAGAAAGCATGACAGTCTTTATGATGCCCATTCATTTTGCTGCCTTTTTTGTCATTACCCTTTTTTGGTGATTAAGTGTCATTTGTCTTATAATTTTAGTGTTATCTTTAACACACATAATAAAGTTTACATAATTATAGCCTATTAATATAATTTGCATGCATGTTACCCGGAAGGCGTAGAAAATGTTTCATCACCCAGCATGTAATTTGCTTTCTTTAACTATTTCCCTTTTTATAATCTTCATCAATAAATTGGCAGCCTTAATAAATGAAGATAACCTCGCTAGGCTCTGGAACATGGATGGATGAAAGAGAATTTCATTGTGTGTACCACAAGAAGGTTTAAAGATTTGTGCTTTTGTCTATTAAGGCACTTAATGAAATCAGAACAACAGTCTCTTTAAAGGAAGAATGGAGATGATATGCAGCAATTGGAGCATCATAGTGGCTAAGATTTTGTATTTGAAATGTCTGCTAAGAATTGAATAAATAAAACAACTCTGAAATTTGGCAGGAGAAGAGATGAGTTTGAACTATTACCCAATGTTTTGCAAAAGTGTAAATGTGCCCCCCCCCCCTTTTCTTGGTAAATGGCAAACGTTTACAACCCAACTAAAACAGTACCAGGAGAAATCCTATGTTTGCTCTTTGGAAGATATTCAATAAATTATAGTGAGCTGCAAATGTCATTGGATAGGGAATGGAAAGAGCTTTACCTTTAAGTCTTTAAGTAAAGACTTGCAGCTGGTGCAGCAGCTAGGTAATCCCTAATGATAAGCTCCTTTTAATGCGAGGGTGAGGCAGTTTCTGCACAGAGACTGCTGCATTAACCTTACCTAGGTATGATGCAGGTGAAACACAGCCTTGGACTCAGCAGCTTTTCCTTTCCCTGCTTCATTCTCCTAATGTATCTCAAGCCTCCTGTAAAAGATCCCCTTATACCAAGGCAAAAAGATTGCAGTTCAAGCCTATTATCAACAAAAACCTGCCAAAGGGGCTACATTGTCAGGCTTTATGATGGTACTAACTATTCTGTTGTTCTCCAGAGACCAAACTTAGACCATTAAATTCCCTTCATTTGTGATATCAGTGACCTGGACGGCAGACATAGGTCTTTTGATGTAAAAACGCTACTGCAGGAATCAATGGTACCATCTACTTTCCCCTTAACGTATATCATAAAAGTGTAATGGTGCTCTTCCAAAGAAAGTGACACTCCTCTTGTATAATACAATTATACGAGGACGATGTTTTCCGGGGAGTTTATTTGATATTATGATGTGCAGAGGCTTTGCCCATTAAAATAAACTATGAAGCTGACTTCACTCTATTACTTTCAGTAGGCTAAGTGTATTGTCTCTAGTAGAGTATAGATAATTTTCATGCAACAGGGAGCTATTTCCATATCCCTTTCATGTAACAAATGAGCTTATAAATAGGCTTGGATTTACTCAAAAACCAACAAATATAGTGTCTGTAGACACATTTAAGACAAAGACTGTTTTCCAAATGGTCTCCTTTGATATGGAGGTTGCCATGAAATGCTTAGTTGAGTTGACGGATTCCTGCTATTTATAGTAAATGTGCCACATATTGAAAAATTACATGCTTTTTTTCCCCTAGCAAGATTTTCTGCCCCTCCTTTTCTATCCAAAGACCCTTCGTGTGTATCCAGAAATCCTCAGAGCTAAACCTATTAGTAAACAACATACAGTGATAGCTGACTGGCAAACAGTGAACAGGTTTACAATTAATGAAATTGATGGAACAAAATAAACAGAAGAGGTAACTATGGTTGCAGTTATGTTCATGGTTTAGCACAGACAGCAACAATCCCACTCGGATGATGTATTCTTCACTGATAACCTCCTGGAGCGAAATATACTTTTTAAAGAAAAAAATAAAATTAAAAAAATAACCAGCAACAATAACAAAATGAAAACTGATGTGATGCTTTGATATACCAGTGTTTGCCAGAGGCTCACATGTTCAGACTAAAACACTGAGGGGGGGGGGGAGTAGGAAAACCAGTTTTTATTGTTCTTTCATGCAGGGTTTGGAATTTTTAAAGATAGGTTTTGTTGTGTGGGGCAAAATTAAAGCTGCCATCAGTATTGTTGCAGTCTCAGGCTTGATTTTTCTCCATTGCTCCATGTGGCAAGTAAATTGAGACTTCTTGATGCTTCAGATGAAAATGCCTACAGGTATATTATCTTGGGCAGAGGTAGACTCTGGCATATGCTGCTGTTTACCAGGATTTGCCTGCCTCTCCCGTGGCGCAGAGTGGTAAAGCAGCAGTACTGCAGTACTGTGGTCTGAACTCTCTGCTCACGATCTGAGTTCAATTCCAGCGGAAGCTGGATTCAGGTAGCCGGCCCAAGGTTGACTCAGCCTTCCATCCTTCTGAGGTCGGTAAAATGAGTACCCAGCTTGTTGGGGGGAAAGTGTAAAAGACTGGGGAAGGCAATGGCAAACCACCCCGTAAAAAAAGTCTGCTGTGAAAACGTTGTGAAAGCAATGTCACCCCAGAGTCGGAAACGACTGGTGCTTGCACAGGGGACCTTTCCTTTCCCCTTCCCTATGAAGCCATGTGGGATACTGACAACAATTCAATATTCCTAAAGACAGCTAAAAAGGCCCAGATTATTCACAGAGTGACCCTTGAAGCCATTAATCACAGGGTAGGTTGGTAAGTAATTGGCTTATCTGAGTGTCATTCAGTATTTTAAGGCCAAAATAAGTAGACTTCGGACATCCTGCTTTCATACTACTGTCTAGTCTAGTTCAGTATAGGTTGTGAGCTCATTTCCCCCTAAAGCCTTAAAAAATGGAGGACTAGGTTGTTTATAGCCATGCCAGACTTAACTTTTAGCCAGTTTAGCAAGTGCATAAAAGTAAGTGCCCAGATGGCCTAGGTTCCCAGTTCCATTCTGTGTCTCCATGGTCACCCAGGATGGAAGCATAGGTTTCATTTGTTTCAAACCAGTTTTATGGGGACTTTTCTGCCCCCAGCTTAAAAGGAGCTCTTAAGTGGCTGTGCAATATCTATCAGTGTTTGAGCCTTCCTTGCACTATAGGTAAATAAGATAAATAAGTAGATCTCACTGTAGATTTGAATAATTCTAAGTTTCGTGATTTCAAACATTTTTATTAGTAAAATATGGTAATAAATTTCAATTTCTTACATCATTAATAATTGCTTTTTTATCTATCCCATATATTACTTTCTACCCACCCCTTCCCCCGTTACTTGACCCCCACTGGTGTTAAATACTTAAAATCTTAATATTAAACGTACCCTAAATTAATAAGAACCAAAATTAATATCCTCCTCCCTCTTGTACTTAGTCATTATCAAAAATTGTCCAATGTCCTTTTATTTTCCACTCTTTTTCTACATATCTTCTGAACTTTTTCCACTCCATCTTGAATACTTCTAAATCATAGTCTCTTAAGGTTCTTGTTAACTTGTCCATTTCACTCCATGTCATAACTTTTACAATCCAATCCCATTTCTCTGGTTTTTTTTTTTTTTTTTTGCTTTCACAACTGCGTATTGTCACGGGCTGGGGCCAGGTCAGGCGAAGTCCAGGGGCAGTCCAAGGTCTGTAGCTGGGTAGCAAGGAGGGTCCAAAGCACCAAAACCGAATCACAGTCCGGGTATTGTAGGTCAGAGGTTCAGAAGCCGAAGTCAGGGGGTCCAGAAGTCAATGCCAGAGTCAGGGGGTCCAGAAGCCGAAGTCAGAAGCCGAAGTGGATGCTAGAACATCAGGTAAGTGACTAGTTGCTTCCACAAAGCCTTCTCTCAAAGCCCACAGCTATATAGCCCTCTGCTGTCTGTTGCCCATTTGGGCTAATTGCTGACTCAGAGGGCAGCCAGGATCCTGCTGAGACTCAAGCACCCTCACTCCTAGAAGGGCCATAATCCTTTCAAAACTCAGGGCTCAGGGAGCGTCTTGCTCGTGAGCGTGCCGCCCTCCTCCGATCCCTGAGGTCCTGACGAAGGTGGTCACACACACGAGCCACCCGAGAGGGCGAGGCAGGGGGGCTTGGATCTTCTCCAGCAGGAGGCAGGGGCACTGGTGCAGGTGGCAGGGGCACAGTTTCTTCTGCAGGCTCGGCTTCTTCTGCAGGGCCCCCAGCACCCATGACACTATCCCCCCCCAGGGCCCCCCTCCGTCGAAGGGCCTGGGAGGTTGGGGTGGTCGATGTGGAATTGCTGCACCAAGTCCGGGGCATGAAGGTTGTCCACGGGCTCCCAAGACCGGTCTTCCGGGCCGTATCCCTCCCAGTCCACAAGGTACTGGAGGCCTCCACGATGGTACCGGGCGCACCTCATATTCTTCTTCATCATCCACCAGCACCGGTGGTGGTGGTGGTGGGTAAGGAGGGCGAGCTGGGTCAGGGGGTGCAGCCAGGACAAGGAGGGAGCGATGGAACACAGGGTGAATGCGGAGGTGGGGTGGCAACTGGAGCCTGAAGGTGACGGGGTTTACTTGTTCCATGACGGGGTAGGGTCCAATGAACCGCGCATCCAGCTTGTGAGACCGACCAGGTCGGCGAAGGTAGCGAGTTGAGAGCCACACATGATCCCCCGGCTGCACTGGAGGGCCCTCTTGCCTCTTCCGGTCCGCAGCCAGTTTATAGGCCTCCTTAGCCCGCTGTAGCTGCTCTCGGAGCAAGTCTTGGCTGGCACGGAGTTCTTGCAGGTAGGCATCAACGGCGGGGACATTCGTGGGTGGCAGGATTGCTGGGAAGAACCGAGGGTGGTACCCGTAGGTTGCAGCAAACGGGGTCATTTGGGTAGATGAATGGACCGCGTTGCTGTACGCAAACTCCGCTAGGGGCAACAGGGTGGTCCAGTCATCCTGCTGATGACAGGTGTAACAGCGGAGATATTGCTCTAGCGTGGCATTGGTGCACTCCGTCTGCCCATCTGTCTGTGGGTGGTAGGCTGAGGACAGGTGCACTCGAGTACCCAGGCTGGAATGGAGGGCTTGCCAGAACCGAGAGGAGAACTGGGGGCCCCGGTCTGAGATTAGGTGGGCTGGGAGTCCGTGCAGATGAAAGATGTGTTGCAGGTAGAGCTGGGCTGTCTCCTGAGCTGTGGGAAGTTTCGAGCATGGAATGAAGTGGGCCATCTTTGCAAACAGGTCGACGACCACTAAGATGCAAGTCTGACCCTTGGATCGCGGAAGTTCTGTGATGAAGTCCATCGAGATGGTATCCCAGGGTCCTGAGGGTGTGGACAAGGGCTGTAACAATCCTGGGGGTTTGGCTGGGATGTCTTTGGCCCGTCGGCAGACGTCACAGGAATTGACATAACGGGCAACATCGGAGCGAACTCGTGGCCACCAGAATTCCCGTGTCAGCAAGTGGGTGGTCTTATGCTGTCCAAAATGCCCAGCAGGTAACGCGCCATGGGTCAGGCGTAGCACTTCTGCCCGCAAGGGCCCGGGCGGCACATAGAGGCGTTCGCGGTGTAGCAAGAGGCCGCCTTGAGTCATGAACTCGCCTGTTGAGCCATCTTGGAGTGCCTGGAGGTGTTGCTGGACCCAGGGATCATTGGCCTGGCTAGCACGAATGTCCTCCACGAGTGCTGGTGAAGTGGAGGTGGCTGCAAACACTGAAGGCGGCAGGATGGGAGCAGCAGGCGCGGTCTCAGTTGAAGCAGGGGCGTATTCCGGTTTCCGCGAGAGCGCATCGGCTTTCCGGTTCTGGGTATGGGGGATGTAGGTGATCCTGAAGTCGAAGCGGGAGAAGAATAGGGACCACCGGATCTGGCGCTGGTTGAGACGGCGGGTGGTCTGGAGATGCTCCAAGTTCCGGTGGTCGGTGAGCACTTGGACAGGGTGGCAAGCCCCTTCAAGGTAATGTCTCCAAACCTCAAAAGCCGCTTTGATCGCAAGCAACTCCCTCTCCCAAATGGTATAGTTCCTCTCTGCAGCAGTGAGCTGGCGCGAGTAATAGGCGCAGGGCTGGAGTGGCTGGGACGGCTCCTCGCGCTGGGACAGCACTGCTCCTAGGGCCACGTTGGAGGCATCAGCTTCCACCGTAAAGGGAAGCTGGGGGTCGGGGTACCTCAGGAGTGGCCCGGTGGCGAAGCAGGTCTTCAGGGTGGAGAAGGCGTTATCGGCCTCTGGGGACCAGTGGAAGGGTTCTTTGGGGCGGAGTAGTTGAGTCAGGGGCGTGGTCAGGGATGCATAAGCCGTAATGAATTGCCGATAGTAGTTGGCGAAACCAAGGAACCGCTGCAGGTCCTTGCGATTCCAAGGAGCCTGCCAGGTCAGGACCGCTTCCACTTTTCTGGGGTCCATGAGTATTCCCTGCAGTGACACAATGTGACCAAGGAACTCGATGGAACGCAGGTCAAATTTGCACTTCTCCAGCTTGGCGTAGAGGCCGTGGGCTCGTAGGCGCTGCAGGACCTGGCGAACGTGCTCGGCGTGCTGGGCAGGATTGCAGGAGTAAATCAGGTTGTCATCTAGGTATATGATTGCAAAGCGGTCGAGCAGGTCCCGGAATACATCATTAATGAACCTCTGGAAGACAGCGGGGGTGTTGGTCAGTCCGAAGGGCATCACCAGGTGCTCGTACTGCCCGTATCGGGTCCCAAACGCGGTCTTCCACTCATCTCCGGGCCGTATGCGCACAGTTTCTTCTGCAGGCTCGGCTTCTTCTGCAGGGCCCCCAGCACCCATGACACGCATACAATGTCCTAGCAGCTGAGAGCAATTACCAGATTAAAGTTCTATCTTCTTTTGGAAATTTTTCCATTTGTAATCCCAACAGAAAAGCCTCTGCAACTTTGTTAAATTTGTATCCCAAGATCTTAGAAATCTCTTGTTGAATCATCTGCCAATACTTTTTCGCTCTTTCACAAATCCATCACATATGGTAGAAATAACCTTCATATTTTTTTTTACATTTCTAACATCTATCTGACATCTTATTGTTCATCTTTGCCAACTTTTTAGGAGTCATATACCATCTGTACATCATCTTAAAACAATTTTCTTTAATATTCTGACGCTGAGAGTTTCATAGAGTTCTTCCACAAATATTCCCATGTGTCCATCTGTATTTCTTTATTTACATTAATTGCCCACTTAATCATTTGAGATTTCACTACTTCATCTTCCATAGACCATTTTAAAAGTAACATAGATTTTCGAAATTAATTTTTCATTATCTCCAAGCAGAACTTTTTCTATTTCTGTTTGTTCTCATCTTATTCCTTCAGTTTTAACATCACTTTCCACCAAACTTTTTATTTGTTACATTTGAAACCAATCATATTTATTATTCAACTCTTCAGAAGTTTTCATTCTATTTTACCACTTTGAATTTTTAGTAATTGATTATATGACATCCCTTTATCTTCTCCTGTCTCAGCTGTTATTCTTATTACTTCTGCTGGCACTATCCATAGTGGTTTTCTCTCATCGCCATATTTCTTGTACTTCATCCAAATATTTAGTAGATTATTTCTTATATAATGGTGAGAAAAAAAAATCCAACTTTTTCTTTCCATAGTACATATAAGTGTGCCAGCGAATTTATTTCCATAACCTTCCAACGTTAAAAGTTTTTTATTCAACAGCGTCACCCAATCTTTTGTCCACACTAGACAAACTGCTTCATGATATAATCTTAAATCTGGTAGTTGAAATCCTCCTCTTTCTTTAGCATCTGTTAAAACTTTCATTTTAATCCTTGGTTTTTTCCTGGCCCATACAAATTCTGAAATCTTTCTTTGCCATTTATTAAATTGTTTACTGTCTTTCACAATTGGAATAGTTTGAAACAAATACATTATTCTCGACAAAATGTTCATCTTAATTGCAGCTATTCTAACAAGCAATGACAAATTAAGCTTGTTCCATTTTATCATATCTTCGTCCATTTTATGCCATAACTTTTCATAATTGTTTTTAAACAGATCAATATTCTTTATTGTTATTTCCACATATTTTACTTTAGGGGTAACTTCACATCTTGTTAATCACTGCAATTCCTTTTGTTTACTTACTTGCATATTTTTACACAAAATTTTTGACTTTTCTTTATTGACATAAAGTCCTGCCAATTCTCCAAAATCTTGTATTTTGGCTAACAACGAAGGTGTTACTTGCATAGGATTTTCATTTATAAACATTATATAATCTGCAAATGCTCTATATTTATAGAAAAATCCTTTAATTCTCGTTCCTTCAATTTCTTCATCATCTTGTATTTGCATCGATAAGATTTCAAGAGTCATTATAAACAACAATGGTGAAAGCGGACAACCTTGCCTTGTACCTTTGCTGATTATCATTTCTTCTGTAAGATCTGCATTTATACATAACCTTGCACGTTGTTCAGTTAAATTGCTTTTATCCTTCTTATAAAGTTTTCCCCAAACTTTATTTTCTCCATTACTGCAAACATAAAGTTCCAATTCAAATTATCAAAAGCTTTCTCTGCGTCCGCAAAGAATAATGCAACTTCCTTCTCTGGATGTCTTTTAAGGTATTCTACAATATTTACAACAGTTCTAATATTGTCTCTTATTCGTTTTTTAGGGAGAAAACCCGCTTGGTCTTCCTTTATAAAGTTTATTAGATATTGTTTAAGCCGTTCTGCTAAGTTTCTTGTGTATATCTTATAATCATTGTTTAATAATGAGATTGGTCTATAATTCTTTACATTAGTGACATCTCTATCTTCCTTTGGAATCAATGAAATTACTGCTTCCTTCCATGTATTTGGTATTTTCCCATTTATTCTTATCACATTCATTAATTTTTGAAGTTTCGGTATTAATTCTTCTTTAAACGTTCTAAAATTTTTTGCCGTAAATCCATCTGGTCCAGGTGTCTTTCCAATTTTCATTGCATTAATCGCTACTTCAATTTCTATTTTTTTTTTCAATTGGATCATTTAAAACTTTTTCCATATAATAAGTTAAGGGTGCTATTTTAATCTTCTGCAAATACTCTTCCATCTTTTCCTTCTTTACTTTAACCTTTAAATAGTTTAGCATAATATTTAAAAAATTCTCTCTTTATTCCTTCTTGATCTACCATCTTCTCTTCCATCAGCCACAATTTTATTAATAATTTTACTTTTTCTCTTTTTCTTCAATTGCCAGGCCAAATATTTTCCAGGTTTATTCACTCCCTCGAAAGATTTCTGTTTTAATTTTTTCAAATTCTATTCCAATTCTTTATTTAACAAATGTCTCATTTGTGCTTGCAATATTGTAATCTCCCTTATAATTTTCTTTTTTCCTGGCCTTTTCCTTAATTCAACTTCTTTTTTCTTAATTTCATTTTGAATGTCCAACATCTGTTTCTCTTTTGCTCTCTTGTCTTTATTATTCAATGTTATTAGTAATCCTCTCATTACTGCCTTGTAGGCATCCCATACCATCTGAAATCCTATATTCTCTCTGTCGTTTACGTGGAAGTACGCTTTGGTTTCATTTTCTAGAGATGTCACTATTTATTTTGTAGTAAATCTTCATTTAATCTCCATCTTCTTGACTTTTTTGACAATTTTGTAATCCACATTATTTGGTTATGATCAGCTCATATTTTAGGTTATTTCTCTATTTTCTTTGTTACAAGTCCCAAATCTTTAGTACCCCACAACATGTCAATTCTAGAGAAAGAGCTATGTCTAGCTGAAAAGAAGGTATAGTCCCGTACTTCAAGATTAAATTTCCTCCATATATCTTCCAAACTCTCCTGTTTAACCAATTCAAAAAAAGACTGGCAATTTCCCTTCTTTATCGTTTCCCCCCCCTAGATCTATCGTATTCTGAATTGTTCCGTTAAAGTCCCCCATCAATTAAATTTGTTCAAAAGTCACTTCATCAAGATGTTGTGTAATATTTTTGAAGAAAATGTCTTTAGCACCATTTGGAGCATAAAGTCCCAACAACTTTTTTTGGCATTCAAAGTAATTTTTACTGCTATATATCTTCCATCTTTAACTTTAAATACCAATTTCAGGTCTAATTCTTGTTTAATATAAAAGACTACTCCTCTCTTCTTCTGTTCAGCCAATGTAAAAAATTCTACTCTCAATTGTTTATTCCATAGAAATTTATAATCCTTTTGTCTAATATGCACTTCTTGTAAACATATTATATTACAATTTTGTTTTATCCAATGAAACGTTGCCTTTCTTTTTTGTGGTGAATTTAGTCCATTTACATTCCAAGATATCAATTTATAATCCATCATGATGCAAATTCTTTATTTTCTTCATAAAATCTACGCAGTTTATTTATTTATTTATTCTATGACTTATATCCCGCCCTTCCCATAAAATGGCTCAGGGCGGCTCACAACAGACGATAAAACAATAAACAAAGTGCAAAATTGTTACAATTAAAAAGTCAAAACATTTAAAAACCTTAAAATCTTAACATTAAAACTATACCGTATATTTCACTAAAGTCTGATAAGCTACATTAATCTAGTCAGGCGTAGGCTAGCCGGAAGAGGCTTGTCTTACAGGCCCTGCGGAACTGAGTAAGATCCCGCAGGGCCCTCACCTCTTCCGGCAGCTGGTTCCACCATGTGGGGGCCATTGTAGAAAAGGCCCTGTCTCTGGTTGTCTTGAGACGGACTTCTTTGGGCCTGGAGATGGTGAGAAGGTTTTGCGTCCCAGACCTCAGTACTCTCTGGGGAACGTGTGGGGAGAGACGGTTCTTCAGGTAGGCAGGTCCCAGGCCATATAGGGCTTTAAAGGTAATGACCAGCACCTTGTACCGGACCCGGTATATTATTGGAAGCCAGTGCAGAGCCCGAAGACCCAGCCGAATGTGCCCCCACCTTGGGAGGCCCAATAACAGCCGGGCCGCGGCATTCTGCACCAGCTGCAATTTCCGGGTCCGGCACAGGGGCAGCCCCATGTAGAGGGCATTGCAGTAATCCAACCTCGAGGTGACCGTAGCATGGATCACTGTTGCTAGGTCGTCGCGGTCCAGGAAGGGGGCCAACTGCCTTGCCCGCCTTAGTTTCTGTGTATTTGTGATTGTAATCCTTTTCCCTTGAAGTTCAAAGCTCAAATCTTCAGGTATTATCCATCTGTACCTCATTCCATTGTCACGTAGTTTTTCTGTCAATTTTTTATATGCCTTTCTGTCAGTTAGCACTTGTCTTGGCAGTTCTTTCATAATTCTTACTCTACAGCCTCCCACTGTCAATGACATTTCAAAATTTTTATTCATGATCTTTCCCACCATTTCTTTTGTCATAAATCATTTTCAGGTACACCTCTCAGACGGATCTGAGTTTCCATCAGTTTGCAGTCATGAATTGTCACTTTTTCTTGTAATTTTAACAAGATGGAGTCATGTGTTTTCACTCTCTCTTCCACTTCTTGTACTTTCTTTGTTATTACCACAGTGTCATTTCTGAGATTCTCTATTTCTTTTAATTCTTTCTTTGAGTCCTCAATATCCTTTCTTATTTCTTTTTTAGAGGCAGTTATCATTTCTTTCACCCACTTCATTATCCTAGCTTCCATTGCATCTAATTGGGCTTGCATTTTCTCTATTGAAGCAGACCTAGCAAGAGTTCGTTTTGGGTCTGACATGTAAAAAAAGATCAAAAATTTTGATCTCACCAAATTAAATTTGAACCATCAGGTTTGATAAAGTGAAGCTTGCCCTTTCCAGTGCACCCAATTTTGCTGTCCTCTGAGCCTCCCGGGCTCAGATATTAATGTTTAAAGTTGTTATTTCTCCCAAAATAGCAGTCGCAACTTTTGCTTCACTTTAAAAAAAAAAAATCTTTTTTCCCTTTTACCAGTTCAAATCTTGTTATCTACTATCTAACAGTAGTAATTTTTTAATTGCCAAATCTGTTAACTCCACCAATTTTTAATGTCTCAATCACTTTAAAAATGATGTTAAAATTTAGTCCTCCCAACAACAATGTTCCTCTCTGGTATTATAATCCTAGAGTAGGCTGTTTACTTCGTTGACTTCCTTCTTCTTCCTCCAATACTTCCTGCTTTTCTTGCCTTCAAATCTTGTTTCAGTGGTAGAGAAATCTCACGATATCTGACATATTTCCTGTGTTGACTGTGAATGCTGCAGATCTGTGACAATGGGGCTGCCTTCTCAACCACAGATAGACTAAACAATACATTCCTTTCTTCTTTTAAGTTTACAAAGTTCAAATTTAGCCCCTTATCGTCTTCTCCTTTCAGGCTTTCAGTATTTCCAACTCCCACCTTTTACTTTTGTTTTGTTTAACTTTAATTAGTCCTGGAGTGAAGAGATAGCAATTAGTACCTTTTTTCATAGTTTATCCAAATCAACACCAGTCCTTTGTAGATTAGATGTTTAAAATTGTAAAAGAAGGTTTGGATCCTGTCGAGCTTATGTCAAATTAATGACTCTGGAAACTTGCAGACGATGAATTTGCAACTTCTCTCTGGAGATCCCTCAAAGCCTCAAAGGAGCCCCCTCCCCCGGGACTCCCTTTCAGTCAAAGTAAGTCTCCTCAAAGTATCTGTGCATATCTTGGACAATTCTCTAGCTGAGAAGTGTAGGCAGAAGGCATTGATTTGCCTTTTACTACCCTGAACAGAAGTGCCAGCCTGCCCCCTAGGGAAAGCAACTTAGCTCGCCATTTTCCAACCCTGGAAGTCTGGATAATTCTAAGTTTCATGGCCAAGATCCAGCACAGGGAAAGATGTCTTAAATACATGCACATCTTCATGTTCAGGTCCCACACCTTATGCTTGGTATAAAAACAGTCTTCATCTTCTTGCTATGCAACATAAGAGCAATTTTGTACATGTGATACTGCTGATACACATATGGTAGTCTGTTTTAACACATGTATTGCATTACCTGGATTGCAGTGTGTGTTCTGAAAATCCTCAGGGATTAACTATTGGCTCCCATGATTAATTTTTGTTAACCATACTCTAATTGTGAAAATGGTCCCTGGTTTCTGATAATCAGGAGGCAGGGCTTCTGAACACTTTCCAGTCTTTTCATATGGATCCCAAGCTCTTTAATCTCCTTAGCTACTCCTTATGTACTGTCCAAATGTGCTCCAGCTATTCCTTTTCTTCCTCATATTAGTCTTTGAATAACAAGATATTTAACCTGGGGGGACCCCACATTTGCCTCTGGAAAACATTAAGCAAACAAGTTACATTTCTACAAATTGTGTGATTGCATCATCAGACTGCCAAATTCTCATTTTCTGCTCACAGAAAGTAATTTTGTTTTACTTTTTTTTTTTTTTTTGCACAGCAGTCTAACCATGCCATCCTAAGCAGAATTACGCCCTTCTAAGTCCACTGGAGTTGATGGGTTTAGAAGGACAATAACTTTACTTAGGATTGTACTGTAAAACCCCAGCTCACTTTATCTAAGTTAAAATATGACCAAGGCATATGCTGAAGGAAATGCATGCCAGATTGTCAAGCAATGAGTTCACTTGTTCTTTCAACCTTGCTATTATTGCTTCTAATAATGGTCCAAAGGTTGTGGCTACTGTACCATCAAGAATGGGGAAATTTGCTCAGTTGGCATGTTTTGCACAGTCCCTTAAACTGGCTGCTCATGATTTCTTAGGTAAACACAAGGCTATAAAAGGCATGAGCTCGGAAGAAGAAAAGTGCTATGTATTATTATTATTTAACCATCAGAAATCAAATTCTTTTGACCACTCCACTTCCTTTACAGCTCATAACACCTTCTTCAGAACTTGCAGGAGCTAAAAGACTGGCACCACACCAGATCAGAACAAAGATACAGTAAAATAAGTCAAGGAAAATTCCCACCTATATATGGCTGAATGACTCTTTGTGCAATAAAATGTCATTAGTGACTATAAAATGCTACAGGGGGATGATGGAGGGCACTCTGAATTTGGCTTTCTCCCAGTAAAGTCGTACAGAGAACTCATGTGCCAATTTGCAGTGCCGCTGACTCTCTTTTGATAGCTATTTCATTTCTCAGTCATTGCCACAGTAATTTGATGCTCAATTTTTCCCTTCCTGCATCAGTGCCACATATTTCACCTTGATACAACTACAAGTGTTCCCTTTCTCATCCTTTTGTTAGCTTCTACACCACTATTTAACTCAAGGGATTACTGGCTCAGGGAAAATTAAAAGGAAGGAAACCCTCTAAGGAACCTTAGGGTGCAGTGCATTTTATATTGATGTCAAGGACAAAGTGACCATTGACTTGAGCAGAGCAGAGGTATACCTATCTTCCAAAGTTTCCTTCTCCACTATCTCATTAGTTTTCATTATTATTATTATTATTATTATTATTATTATTATTATTATTATTATTATTATTATTATTATTATTATTATTATTATTATTATTATTATTATTATATCAGTATTTTGGAGAGGTTAGAGGGTAAGATATAGCCTGGGAAGACTTAGTTTCAAATCCCTATTGACTAGGAAGCTCATACCTTTGGTCAATGTGTATCCTGAGATTCATTTTCACCAATGTCAAACTTATCATGTTATTAGAAGTGTTGCAGTTGCAGTTTGTGGTACTGAATTGTACATCCGCAGAGGCAAAATAAGTATTTGTGCTTGGACAAGAATGTTGAGTCTATTTTTTTATTTTAATTTTTTAACATAATAATGAAATTAAAGAATGGCATTTCAACACTATGGCTCTCCACAGGACAAATTCCGCCCCACTGGCTCTGTTCCTCCTATTCGACAGCCTTACCAAAGTCTAGGGAAGACACTGAATTTCACATTCCAGTGGTTTCAGTAAAAAAAAAATAAAATCCTATTTCAGTTTTGCTCCTCCCTTATGATAAACTTGGAATTCGTTATTTTTGCCCTATTTTGTTTCCTTAAATGCATGCATTTTTCAACATTGTTCATCAATAAATCAACTTTATATATGTTGCATGAATAAATAACATACAACTATGTATGAAATCAAACCTACACAGCATGTCTATGCAATAGGAACAAATCTACAAAACCTAGAGCTGCCATTGGAGAACTGAAAACATTTACAGAATAATAAATGAATACAAAAGGAAACAACACTTATCTACATTTACTTATCTATACCAAAATTGTCAGCGCAGTTTTGTTTTGTTTTTTAACATGCAGCATGTCCTGATTGTCCAGGAAATATTCAGGGGATCTTGCAATCACAACGGTCATTTTATATTTTCTTAATAGGTTAAAATGTAGCTGCATTACTGTGTTATGGCCCCATAACACTGCATGCTGTAAGTGTGTAAAATAGTTATAAAACATCATGTTGCAGAGTAAAGATGGACAGATGTCCCTGCACAATGATTCATCATGTCCAGTTTCTGAAGTTCCACTAATTGTGATGTGCCCAGCCCATACATGAAATATATATGTATAAGTAATATCCATGCATAATCTGCCAAATGCTGTTGTAGACTCTGATGTTCCATTATTTAGTGCAAAAAAAAAATGAGGAACAGATCTATCTGAAGCAATATTAGAACCAATCACACACACATGCATATACTACTCTATCATCTGACACAGAAACATATTGGTTACTGTGATCATCAAACTGCTTCAGTTGTCATTTAAAAAAAATATTCAGAACTGAGAGTCTGATCAGTTTCTTATAATGTGCCTAGGAAACATTGTTATGCTTGTAAGGGGAAATTTCAAGAAGCAACACTGTTGAACAGTTGTAGTGAAGAATAGTCCCTAATTTGGTTGGAATCCTGCCCTGTAACATACTTAGTATGACAGTCAATCCAGCCCTAGCAAGGACATAGATTTTTCTGTTCATTTTCTGGTTGATTTTAAAGGAGTTGCTTCCAGTAGTTTTTTTTTTTTTTTAATTGTACTTTTCAACCAAGGAGACTCTGTTGATGCAGTTCTTAGTTATTTTGTTGTCAGAATCTGTTTTCATCAATTAATGGCTAAAAACCCTTCTGATCTTCAAATGTGAATAAAATGATGCCAGTCCTGTTTGCTCTTTTACAGGCAATTTGACAGCTCTGGTTCTTGCCAGCGTTGTATTTTCCTCCATTATCTTATTCCTTCCAAATGCTATCTGGCAGTATGTTACTAAGAAATTAGCCTGCCTCCCTACCTCTGATTGCCCAGATGGACATCTTAGAAAGCTAGAGGAAAGCAACTTGACAACTGGAAACTAGCCAGTTTTTAGGAAAGATGCATTGCATTGTGCATAAGGGACCAAAATGTTATAGAATTAAAGGAACAGAAGGTGTCAATGCAGAAAGAGAACTGATTAACAAGGTGGCAAGTTCAAGGGGAACTATTAGAATATTACAGATGTAGTACATTCTATATCAAGGCTGGTCTTAAACTTGACTAGTAATAACCTACATTACACTTAGAAATGAGAAGAGAGCATAATCACAGATACATGAATGTTCCATCCATGGCAGCACTAACTTTTTGCTTACTTGCTGTTTGTATTTTAATGGCTACCCATTAATATAATGGTTGATAAAGTCAAAACAAGAATTGTATTGGTGTAAAACTGGTGTAAAATTGATTCTTAATGCCAAGCCCTGAACATTGTTTCACTGCCTGCTAGCGTAAGCTGATGGTTGCTTGCCCCCCCAAGGACGAAATAATGAGACAGACACCAAGTGTTGGAATAAAATTGGGCCACTTTATTAATTAACTTCATAAACAGCAAGGGTACCCCACCAGAGGCGGCCTGGCCAGGGCTAGGGGTCACCGCGACCGCTCCCCTGCCATATCGGGCGAGAGACCCAGCCCCCCGGCCAGAGCTGAGGGCCTCAGCTGCCTCCGGGCAGGCCCAGCAGGGAGGCCCGCACCAGAGGGCCAAAACCCAGACGCACGTCTCGCCAGAAAGCACCCTCTAGCCGAGTCTCCCGGCAGTCTGCATTCTCCACCCGGGTCTTCAAACCCCAGGGTTGATCATGCCAGACCCCAAAGTCCCCAAAAGGGGGATGCTTCACAGTCCTCCTCAGGCCGCATAGTGCCCTAAACCCCAAAAACCTGCTACTAAAGTAACCGCCTATTTAACAGCACCTCCCAATAGCCAAATCCACAATCCACTGCAATGCTATGTAGGGTAGGCGAAAAACACAACCTGAGCAGTGCCAATCAGCCAGGGTGCGAAAAAATTCCCACCCGGCTCCTCAAAAAGGCAACCAGCAAAAGCCTACATAACATACAGGGCGGGAGGGAGGGCCGAAGACGCGCCCGACGCAGACTGAGAGGAGCGCAGGTCTGGCTGTCAATCAGCCAGACCTCGCTTCCCAGCCTGCGCGCCAGAACGGGCGCCCTCTGTCTCTCCCCGTCCGGGGAGGCAAACTCATGCCTTTGCAGCCCAGCCACTGTGCAGCGGGCTGCAGGCACCCAATAAAGTGGAATGCTGAGTCAGATTCAAAGTTTTGATCTTTAAGGCCTTCAGCAGTCTGGGACCAGTGTATCTCCTCTGGTATGCCCCTGGAAGAGCCTTGTGCTCCACTGGTCACAACACTCTGGTGATTCCTAGCCTCAGGGAGGTCCAGCTGTCCTCAACTAGGGCCAGGGCCTTCTTAATCCTGGCCCTGACCTGGTAGAACTCTTTGCCAGATAACATCAGGGCCCTGCAGGATCCCATGCAATTCCACAAGGCCTTGTAAGGCAGAGATGGTTGAGGGCAGGAATAGTTCATCTGGCACCTTCTCCCCCTCCCCCCCTCGACTCTTTGAAAGTTTTCCTTCCGCCACTCCAGCAGGAAACCCTGGTAGTCCAAAATGTCTGGTAAAAACCCTATTGGGCACCATATGAGTTTTTATAATTTTAATCAATCTCTATGCTGCATTTATTTTGTATATTGTTTTAAATTATATGTTGTACATCGCCAGAGCCCGGTGTGAGCCAGAATGGGTCACTTAATTAAATAACAATAACAGTAGTAGTAGTAGTAGTATGTCAAAAAGTGTGTAAAATTTAGTTTCAGTGGCTCTAGTTAAACAGATCAATGCACAAAACACACACAAAAAGTTTATATCAGTTACATGTAGGGTAGTCCAATTTCATCAGATCTCAGAAACTAAGTAGGGTTAGCCCTGGTTAGTACTAGGGATGGGCATGAACCAGAAAAAATTCAATTTGTGTCAGTTTATGGTTCATAGCTAAACCATGAACCCAATTGAACTGGAAGGTTCATTTGAGAGCTGAACTGACCCATGGTTCATAGCCAAACCATAAACCAATTGAACTGGAAGGCTCATTCAAGAGCTGAAGTGGTTCATGGTCCCACAAACCCTGCAGAAAGGAACCATAGTCCCTTTAAATGAGGTTTGCAGAAGGCCTGAAAAACAGCTGAGTGACAGGGAGCACACTGCTCCCCGTCACTCAGCTGTTTCAGGCTGTCTTATGCAGTTCCAGTTTAAAGGGACTTCAGAGGATAGCCCAAAACAGCTAAGGGGTGGGGAACAAGTCACCAGAGTAATTCAGTTCTTGGTGATTTAAGATGGTGAAAATGAAATTAGGTAAAACTGAGTATCGTTTACTCTGTTCATCAGACCAATTGAGCTACCATAGAACAAACCTCTGTTCTACTACTGCAGCTAAGGCAAAACCGTGTTCTTATTTGAAACCTCCTTATTTTGATACCTAACATTATGAACACAACAAAGCTGATCATGGCCTGCTTGTCTCATTGACTTCCACAGAAACAAGCTAATTGGCTTCCAAATGTACTTGAATGTAGTGGATATGTTGTGCTGCTTAAAGAAATTATAACTGAGCATGCACATGCACAAAGTTTATTTCTTCACAATTAAACAAGCAGAAATAAATTAAATGGACAGGAGATAAAGTAATTTAAGCCCAATATTGAAATCCAAAGAGTAGATAGAGTTTTGTATTTGGGGCAGGATCAAGCCATAAAGCCTTTGGTGAATACCAGCCTAAACCTTCCTCACCCAGCTGTTGCATAGATAAAAGAGGAAAGATCATATAAAAACATGTGCTTCTTAAAGAAAAGCCAGAGAAGCATTGTAGTAAATAAATATGCTTACCCCAATAAAGATATGAAAGTGAAATAAATATGACACTCATAGTACTCTAGCAACATAGTGATAATTAAAAAAAAATGATCAGGAAATGGATACTATAAACAGGAAGACAAATAGGCAAGGAATTAATTGACTATGGCTTGAATCACAGAATTGAAATGGATGTCTAGTGTTATCTAGTCCAACCCAACCCCTTGTACAATACAGGAATTTCACAACTACCTCCCCCCCAGTAGCCCCTGCTTCATGCCCAGATGGCACCCCCCCAAAAAAAAAAACCCACAAAACCCTCTAGGATCCCTGTCCAAACTGGCCTGAAGAAAATTGCTTCCTGACCACCCCAAGTGATGATCAGCATTTCCCTAGGCATGTAAGAAAGAGTCACAGGAACTAAGCACTGATGCAACCCTTCCTGCCCTCCCTCATGACCTGTCTACTTCACAGAATCAGCATTGCTGTCAGATGGCCATCTAACCTCTGTTTAAAAACCTCAAAAGAAGGAAAGCCTACCACCTCCAAAAGAAGTCTCTTCCACTGAGAAACTGCTCTATCAGGAAGTTCTTCCTAATGTTTAGCTGAAAATTCTTTTAATTTAATTTCAATCTATTGGTTCCGGTCCAACCTTCTGGGGCAACAGAAAACAACTTCACATCATCCTCTATATGACAGCACGTCAAGTACTTGAAGATGGTGATCATATCATCTCAGTCATCTTCTCTCCAGGCTAAGCTCTTTCAACCTTTCACCACAGGACTTGGTCTGCAGACCCATCACCATCCTTATTGCTTCCCTCTGGACATGTTCCAGTTTGTCTATCCTTCTTAAATTGTGGTGACCAAAACTGAACACAATACTCTAGGTGATGTCTAACCAGAAAAGAGTAAAGTGATACCATCACTTTGCATGATCAGGACACTGTACTTCTGTTGATACAACCCATTTGCCTTTTTAGCTGCTGACTCATGTTCAGTATGTGGTCCACTAAGACCCCTATAGCCTTTCTGCACATACCATTGTCAAGAAAAGTCTCCCCCATCCTATAATTATGAATTGGATTTTCTCTACCTAAATGCAGAACTTTACATTTATCCCTGTTAAACTTCAATGTATTTGTTTTAGCCCAGTTTAATAAGCATTCCCTCTATGCCTTCATTCAAATAATTTATAAAGATGCTGAACAACACAGGCCCCAGGACAGATCCTTGAGCCATTCCACTTCTCACTCCTCTTGAAAAACCATTAATAAGCACTCTTTGGGTGCAATCTGTCAACCAGTAACAGATCTACCTAACAGTAATAGGAGCCAAACCACATTTTACCAACTTTTCAACAAGAATATTTTGTGGAACCTTATCAAAAACCTTACTGGAATCAAGATAAATTATGTCTACAGCATTACCCTGATCTAACAAGGTAGTAACTTTCTTGAAAAAAGAGATAAGGTTAGTCTGACATGACATGTTCTTGAGAAACTCATACTGGCTCTTAGTGATCACAGCTGTCCTTTCTAAATGCTCAAAGACTGACTGACTGATGATTTGTTTGATGATTTGTTGATAAAAACCTTTCCAGGTATAGATATCAAGCTGATAGGTTGGTAGCTACCTGGATCCTCCTTTTCCCTCTTCTTAAAGATAGGGACATTTGTCTGCCTCCAATATTCTGGTACCTCACCTGCTCTGAAAGAATTCTTTTTAAAAAGAGAGAGAAAGAGACTCAGAAATTATATCTGTGAGTTCTTGGATGCAAGTTATCTGGCTGTGAGGACTTAATTTCATTTATAGAAACTAGGTGTTTATGTATTACCCCTATTGCAATACTAGGCTGCAACTTCTTTCCCTATCATGTGTTCTGTTTTTGCCCTGTCAAGAACCTTTCCCTCTCAAGACTGAGGAAAAGCAGTTGGTTAATGTGTATAATGGCCCTTTAGAAATAGGATCTTGGCTTAGTAATGCTACGCATTATGTCTGTTAGTCCACTTGCCTGCCCCCAAACCTGGGTACTGATTCTTACATGGAAAGGAATGATGTGATCAAAATGACTCCACTTGACTGAACCTTATTTTATGGGGAATGGACTATAAGGAAGGTTAGGTGCCTACCATGCCTCCTTAGATATTTATGAATTGGGCCTAGGAAATTAGTAGGTAACTTATCTTGTGGTTATCTCAATGCATCTGTGGAATAGAGCAAAAAGAAAGCCCTTCTCAACTAAGGTAGAAAACCGGGTAGATCGGTGAATGAGAACCATGGAACACCAAAATTCTACAATCTTGCATGGAGAATGTAATTTTAGTGGGAACAAAACATTTGCCATTATTTCTGGGGTGATAGTGATATGTTGATACTAAACCACCTATTCTAAATTAAATTCTAAGGTTTTTCCTCATTCTTTATGATCATAATATTGAACTACTGTTAGTTTGTTTATATCATGGTTTGTGATCTTACATGAACACAGAGCAGTTGTTACAACAAACCTTAGATTACTTTCAATTAGGGAAAATCTTCTGGAGTGAAGGCTCAGGAGAGGGCGAGCTGGTTCTCCCCCACTTGCCTGGCAACCTCTAACCCAGATTTTATCTTTCAGTGACACCGGTACAGAGTGCACTAGGGCAGTTAAGGCCCTTGGGAGGATCAGTATCCAATGTTCCAGTGACTGAGGGCTGACAATGCACTAGACCATTAGTGCTTAGTACAGTCAATGAAAAAACAACAATTTCTAATACAGGCAAACGCAAAACATGGGTTATGAGTTCCAGCACTACAGAACAGGCTGGTGACATAAACTGAGCCTCAGAACAAAAATCCACCTAAAATGTTCTGAATTTAAACTCTGGTTTTCATCCTTTTGGGACACTTTATGCTTTAGGCAGAGCTTTTCTGCAAGGTTTTACACTGTATGTGTGCATATTATACCTCCAAATTGCCTTCAAGCTGACAATCTTTCTGCTGCATTATGACTCCGCTGCCAAAGATCTACCTAGCCAAATTAAAAATAATCCCTAAAGAAAAAATAAGGGAAAAAAACACAACACTTCAGCATGGTCTGTTGTGAGGAACCTTTGACCTTGCAGAATATATTCAAATCCTAAAGCAATACTGATAATGCTAGCACAAACCATATAAAAACACACCAGCATCCTGAGTGATAAATATGCTATGTTTATCTAGTGATTTCTATGTAGTATTTTATGTCCCTGCTAATTTATTTGAAAGTCTTAATCTACTAGGTTATAAATTCAACAGCATTTGAAAATGCATGGTGTTGAAATAAATCAGTACCTGGAAAAAAATTCCAAAAAACTGCAAACCCCCACACACAACTTCCACTTCATAGATCTCAGTGTAAGAAAAGATATGACAGCCATGACAGACAGAAATATTAACCTTTTCTAAATCCTTGGCATCTAATCCCTATAAGTATTACTTTATACAATTCTCCCATAAAAGATGCATATAACATTAAAGCTCTATATCACAAGTAGCTTTATTACTGAAAGCCAACACTTATAGACAGACTGAGAAGTCTGTAGAGGAGGGAAGAGACATCTTTGGTCGTGTGTGTAATAGATGGATTTCCTTTGGTATGAATAGTTTTATTTAGATTTCAGATCACTAGTTCTGTTTGGGAACAAATATTGTATGTGTGAGTGTGTGCGCGCACGTGCATGTACTCACGTGCCTGTGTTTATCTATTTATGCACAGGGCACATGGGCAGACCTTAGAGGTACATGGGTCTCTATTAGGTGACTGTTCAGTAGTTTAGTGGTATTCAGACAATATTGAAACATTCCCAAATGAACTTTGCAGGGAGACATTTTCATTCGCTGCCTCCCTCCTCATGCATATTAACAAATGGTATGCAAGGCCTCATTTAATTCACTGATTTTACATTCGGATCACTTTCTCTTTTACAGCTATTTTTACCGGGCTTCATTAATCTTTGTTGAATACAATGGCATACATCTTTAATGCGGCCGCTGTCAAGTCATATTTCAGTAAGAGCTGCAAACTGAATGACAGCAAGCAATATTAATAAATTTAACATAGACTATATCAATTTTTAACAGAATGAATGTGGAAGCTAAATGTATTATTTTTCATTTAAATCATAGGGTTTATCACCAGTTAAGTAGCAGCGATTTCAGGAAACTTGTGACGTGCCGTACAAATAGATTTACATCTCATTAATAAGTAAATTAGGGAAATGCCTTTCAAGTTCAGACAAGTACATAAGTGTAATCTCCATATTAAAGGAGTAGTCTTTGATAAACCACGGAGGAATTGCAGCAGCCAACTATGTGACATGTTGCCAGAGCTTGAACCCTTCCACATTCCCACCTTTAATTATACTGGTTCATTACTAAAGAGATAAGTGTCTCTCCAGTTAAGATTCTATAAATGAACAGCATGAGGGTACCTCCCAAATCATTTTTGAAGAAACCATGAAAAGGTGGTAACGGTTATGAGGGGAGGGGCAAATTATCACCTGCTCTCTTTCTTCCTTCCCTGTAATAACATTAAAATATTAAGATGAATTCTTTTTAAATCTCAGAAAGAAATTGTTCATTCAGAATGCTATTTTGTTTAAGAACAAAAAAGGTTGGGACAACCCCACCCCATGATATTTTAGGGGGAAAAAATCCTTCATAAATCCCAACAGAGATAATTTGCTGTAAAATTTAAACCCAGCGAGAACTTGTCTGTCTATGTTAAATAAAAAAGTTACGGTTGGTAGGAGACATGTTTTTGCAGTAGCTTTAGCGATTATAGGAAATTACATGCAAAGCCAGAGTTCTGATCTTAAGTTAATTTATAATTGGAAAAAACTTATTAATTAGCTATGGCATTCTAATTAAGAATTAGAGGACTGTGTGTTAAAAAGCCAGTCAATACCCAACTGTCAGAATATTTTTTTTGCAGACAGCTCTCCGTCCACTTTTTCTCTTGTTTTCTTTTTTGGTATATGCTGATCACAGAGTATAGCTATCCTTCGTATATAGTTTACTGGGCCAAAAGTATTAAGTAGGCCATAATGAATGTTATTTTAAACAAGTGGTACACATTTATGAAATGCCAGAAAATAGGTTACATCATTAATTTGCAAACATAAATCTGGTTAGTCATGAACATACTGGATACCTACCAAAAATATTTATTTTATACATCCATGGGATATATAATCATAGAGCCAAACCGATAGCATTCTGCTTTTGCTGCCTCAAATGATTGAGTTGTGGTGCTATCCTTATATCATTGTATGTATGCCTACAAAAATACATTGAGATAGGTACCAAGGGCATGGATCCATAGATTTGAAACATTTCCTCTCTTTCACTTATCCCTGTTTCATACCAATTTTCTAAGCTGGTCACAGTGTTCCCTTAAAAATACACTTGTGCCTTAGTCTTGATACTTACTTTCATGGAAGTGGAATTTTCAGAGAAAATTTCATCTTAGTGCAAAAATTACTCACATATTTAAAAACATAAACTGTATATTAAATCATTTTGAATAAAATATACCATTTTGATGCATGCATATAGTGTGAAAAAGAAGGATCAATGAAAATTGGAAGTATTTTTCTCATCAAGCAGCATTATGCTAAAAAAAAATATCACAATTATAAGCAAAGCTAAAAAAGAGATTTGGGTATTACTTCTACCTTCCCTCAGCCAAACAATTTGCATACCCCTTGCTTATGCCTTGCCTTAGAATCACAGAATCAGAGAAGGGACCTCCAGGGTCATCTAGTTCAACCCCTGCACAATGCAGGAAATTCACAAATACCTCCCCCTAAATTCATAGGATCTTCATTGCTGTCAGATGGCCATCTAGCCTCTGTTTAAAAACATCCAAGGAAGGAGAGCCCACCTCCTCCTGAGGAAGCCTGTTCCACGGAGGAACCGCTCTAATAGTCAGAAAGTTCTTCCTAATGTTGAGCCGGAGACTCTTTTCATTTAATTTCAACCCACTGATTCTGGTCCTACTTTCTGGGGCTACAGAAAGCAATCCCACACCATCCACTATATGACAGCCTTTCAAGTACTTGGTGATCATATCACCTCTCAGCCGCCTCCTCTCCACACACAGCTCCTTCAACCTTTCTTCATAGGATGGTCTCCAGACCCCTCACCATCCTCGTCGTTCTCCTCTGGACCCATTCCAGCTTGTCTATATATCCTTCTTAAAATGTGGTGCCCAAAACTGAACACAATACGCCAGGTGAGGTCTTACCAGAGCAGAGGAAAGCGATACCATCATTTTATGTGATCTGGACACTATACTTCTGTTGATACAGCCCAAAATTGCATTTGTCTTTTTAGTTACCGCATCACACTGTTGACTCATGTTCAGTGTATGGGCCACTAAGTCCCCTAGATCCTTTTCGCACATATTACTGCTAAGACAAATCTCCCTCATCCTATAACCATGCATTGGATTTTTCCTACCTAAATGCAGAACTTTACAGTTATCCCTGTTAAAATTCATTTTATTGATTTTAGCCCAGTTTTCCAGCCTGTCAAAAGATCATCTTGTATCCTGTTTCTGTCTTCTACTGTATTTACAACCCCTCCCAATTTAGTATCATCTACAAATTTAATAAGCATTCCCTCTATTCCTTCATTCTATTCCTTCAACCCTCTCATGGATTGCTGCCTTGTTGTGGCGAGAGGGCTTGTGCGGTTCAATGAGGCTGTGGGCTATGCCATGCAGGGCCACCCAAGATGGACAGGCCACAGCTGAGAACCCAGACTAAATGTGATCCACTGGAGAACGAAATGGCAACCCACTCCAATATCCTTGCCAAGAAAACCCCATGAACAGAAACAAAAGGCTAAAAGATATGGCGCTGGAAGATAAGCCCCTCAGGTCAGAAGCTGCCCAATATGCTACTGGGGAAGCAAAGCTAAAAAAGAGATTTGGGTATTACTTCTACCTTCCCTCAGCCAAACAATTTGCACACCCCTTGCTTATGCCTTGCCTTAGAATCACAGAATCAGAGAACCACAGAAAGAGTGAAGCGGCTGGGCCAAAGCCGAAAGGACGCTCAGCTGTGGATGTGTCTGATGGTGAAAGAACAGTCCGATGCTGCAAAGAACAATACTGCATCAAAACATGGAATGTAAGATCTATGAATCAAGGTAAGCTAGATATGGTCAAACAAGAGATGGCAAGACTGAACATCGACATCTTGGGAATCAGTGAACTAAAATGGATGGGAATGAGTGAATTTAAGTCAGAGGATCACTACATCTATTGTTGTGGCCAAGAGTCCTGTAGAAGAAATGGTGTTGCCTTTATAGTTAACAACAGAGTGAGGAAGACAGTAATGGGACACAATCTCAAAAATGACAGAATGATCTCAGTCCGTATCCAAGGCAAGCCATTCAATATCACAGTAATCCAAGTCTATGCCCCAACCACTGATGCAGAAGAGGCTAAAGTGGACCAGTTCTATGAAGATCTATAAATCCTTCTAGAATTAACACCAAAAAAAAGATGTTTTCCTCATCATAGGGGACTGGAATGCCAAAGTGGGAAGTCAAAAGGTGACCAGAACAACTGACAAGGTCTTGGATAACAAAATGAAGCTGGGCAAAGGCTAATAGAGTTTTGTTAAGGGAACAAGCTGGTCATAGCGAACACCCTCTTCCAACAACTTAAAAGGCTACTCTACACGTGGACATCACCTGATGGGCAACACAGAAATCAGATTGATTATATACTCTGCAGTCAAAGACGGAGAAGCTCCTTGCAGTCAGCAAAAACAAGACCTGGAGCTGACTGCGGCTCAGATCATAAGCTACTCATCGCAAAATTCAGGCTTAAACTGAAGAAAACTGGAGAAGCCATTAGGCCATTCAGGTTTGACCTTGATCACATCCCTTATGAATATACAGTAGAGGTGACGAATAGGTTTAAGGAATGAGAGTTAATAGACAGAGTGCCTGAAGAACTATGGACAGAGGTTCATAGATTCACCCAACTGAATGCAGATTTCCAGAGAACAGCATGGAGAGATAAGGAGGCCTTCCTGAAGGAACAATGCAAAGCAATAGAGAAAAATAATAGAATAGGAAGGACAAGTGATCTATTCAAGAAAATTGGAGAAATCAAGGGAATGTTTCTTGCAAAGATGGCCATAATAAAGGACAAAAATGGTAGGGACCTAATAAAAGCAGAAGAGATCAGGAAGCGGTGGCAAGAATACACAGAAGAATTATACAAGAAGGATCTCAAGATTATACAAGAAGGACAACCATGACAGTGAAATCGATGACGACCTTGAGCCAGACATCCTGGAGTGTGAAGTCAAATGGGCTTTAGAAAGCATTACTAACAACAAATGGAGCGGAAATGATGGTATTCCAGTTGAGCTATTCAAAGTCCTAAAAGATGATGCTGTTAAAGTGATGCACATATTATATCAACAAATTTGGAAAACACAGCAGTGGCCACAGGATTGGAAAAGATCAGTTTATATTCCAATCCCAAAGAAGGGTAATGCCAAGGAATGTTCATACTATCACACCATTGGACTCATTTCACATGCCAGCAAGGTCATGTTAAAGATCCTACAAGCTAGGCTTCAGCAGTATATAGATCGGGAACTACCAGAAGTTCAAGCTGGATTTCGGAGAGGTAGAGGAACTAGAGATCAAATTGCCAACATTCGATGGATTATGGAGAAAGCACGGGAGTATCAGAAAAACATATATTTCTGCTTCATTGACTATGCTAAAGCCTTTGATTGTGTGGATCGCAACAAACTGTGGCAAGTCCTTAAAGAGATGGACTTTAAAGAGACCACCTCACATGTCTCCTGAGAAACCTGTATAAGGGTGAAGAAGCAATTGTCAGAACGGGATATGGAACAACTGATTGGTTTAGAATAGGAAAAGGAGTTTGACAAGGATGTATATTGTCACCCTGCTTATTTAATTTATATGCAGAGTACATCATGCAGAATGTTGACCTGGATGAAGCACAAGCCGGAATTAAGATTGCCAGGAGAAATATCAACAACCTAAAATATGCAGATTACACTACTCTAATGGCAGAAAGTGAGGAGGACCTAAAGAACCTCTTGTTGAGGGTGAAAGAGGAGAGCACAAAAGTAGGCTTGAAACTCAACATCAAAAAAACTAAGATCATGGCATCTGCCCCCATCACACTTTGGCAAATAGAAGGGGAAGACATGGAAGTAATGACAGACTTCACATTTCTGGGATCCAGGATCACTGCAGATGGTGACTGTAGCCATGAAATTAAAAGATGTTTGCTCCTTGGGAGGACAGCTAAGGCGAACCTGGGCAGTATAATAAAAAGTAGAGACATCACCCTGCCAACAAAAGTCCATGTAGTCAAAGCGATGGTATTCCCAGTAGTAATGTATGGCTGTGAGAGCTGGACCATAAGGAAGTCCAAGTGCAGAAGAATAGATGCTTTTGAGATGTGGTGCTGGAGAAGACTCTTGAGAGTCCCTTGGACTGCAAGAAGATCAAATCAGTCCTAAGGGAAATCAACCCAGACTGTTCCCTGGAAAGTCAGATGCTGAAGCGGAAGCTCAAATACTTTGGCCACCAAATGAGAAGGGAGCACTCGCTGGAGAAGATCCTGATGCTAGGAAAGACAGAAGGCAAAAGAAGAAGGGACGGCAAAAGATGACATGGCTGGACAGTGTTACTGATGTAACAAATGCAAATTTGAGCAGACTTCGGAGGATGGTGGAAGACAGGAGGGCCTGGTGTGACTTTGTCCATGGGGCTCAAAGAGTCGGACTCGACTGTGCGACTGAACAACAACAATTATTCCTTCATCCAAATCATATATAAAGATTTTGAACAAAACAGGCCCCAGGACAGGTCCTTGAGGCACTCCACTTGTCACTCCTCACCAAGAGGATGAAGAACCATTCAGAAGCACTCTTTGGGTGCAATCTTTCAAACAGTTACAGATCCACCTAATGGTAACAGGATCCAAACCACATTTTACCAACTTGTCAACAAGGATAGTATATGGAACCTTATCAAAAGCCTTACTGAAATCAAAATAAACTATGCTACAGCATTTCCCTGATCCAGCAAGGTAGTCATTGACTCAAAAAAAAAGAGATCAGGTTAGTTTGACATGACTTGTTCTTGAGAAATCCATGCTGGCTCTTAGTAGTCATAGCCATCCTTTCTTAATGTTTCAGGACTGACTGCTTAATGATTTGTTCTAAAACTTTTCCAGATATAGATGTCAAGCTGACGGGTTGGTAATTACCTAGATTCTCTTTTTTTCTCTTCTTGAAGATAGGGACAACATTTGCCCACCTCCAATCTTCCGGCACCATTCCTGTTCTCCAAGAATTCTCAAAACTAATAGCCAGAGGCTCAGAAATTACATCTGCAAGCACTTTTAGAACCCTTGGATGCAGTTCATCTGGCCCTGAGGACTGAGTCCACTTGCGGAGAGGGTGGGATAAAAGTCTAATGTAAATAAAATAAATAAATAAAATAAATCATTTAAAGAAACAAGGTGTTTATGTACTAACCCTATGCTGATCCTAGATTGGAACTTCATACCCTCTTTATATGTTCTGTTTTTGCCATGTTGAGCACTGTTTCCCTCAGAAGAGAAGACTGAGGAAAAGTAGGAATTGAGCAGTTCCACCCTCTCTTCTTGACCTGTTACAATTTCACTTTCCTGCCCTCGCATTGGGCCTACCATGTCCTTGCTCTTTTTCCTTCTCTGAACACAAGAAAAGAACCCTTTTGTTGTTGTTGTTTTTAGCATCTTTGGCCAGCCTAAGTTCATACTGAGCTTTAGCTTTACTAACTTTTCAGTGAATGGTGGTGCCTTCAGTGAATGGTAGTGAAACATCCAGGAAGGCAACAACCATGCACCATTAGATATTGCGGTATCGTTACACTATAGCAGTAATTCAAAACTAGATTCTCCTATGTGGACAAACCAGTCCAGCTGCAAATTATTGCTACAGTGCAATGACAACACCAGGGATCACTTTGTAACAGAAGCTCCTTTGCATATTAGGCCACAACACCCTGATGTAGTCAATCCTCCAAGAACTTACAGGGCTCTTCTTACAGGGCCTATTGTAAACTCTTGGAGGACTGGCTACAGCAGGGGCATGTGGCGTAATATGCAAAGGAGCTCCTGCTATAAAATAAGGCCAATAATCCAACAATATGTGGATGTGGCCCTAAAATTAAATGGTAGTTTTTATTTACTAGTTATCATACAATCTAGCCCATCAAAACAAACAAACAAAATACCCCACTAACACAACACATTGAACTGGGTCAACAACATTCAATTTGCATTATGTAATTTTAAAAAAAGTAATTAAAATAAATAAATAAAATCAGATTAACCTACTTTAGTTCAGAATGTATAATTTTACAACAGCTAAAGAAGTTGCTCTTAGCCCCCACCAGAACTTCATGAGTAAGTATACCTCTACTTTAAATAGGGTGCTGAACTACACAATGCTAACACAAGCAGCAGAAACGAATGAGAAAGCTGAAGGGTCTCCCACTGGTTATCTTTCTCAACCATCTGAGTATTGGCTCCTTGAAACAGAGCTAAATTCAAAGAGTGATATCTGGCCAACTGCAGGTTGATTCAGCCTTTTGTAGCTGCAAGCACTTCCAAATATTCCCTTTCTTCCACCACATTTATACCCCCAACTCTAAGACCAATATCATAACTACCAAATTGTGCTCCTCACTTTTGATGAAGTTTAGCTGACCCTTGCTGACTCAGTTAATAGCCTTGGGGTTATACAGGACCCAACTTTATTACTGGTGAAACAAAATTAATCCAGTGTAGCCAAAAAGATGGTCCCTAAACTTGATTTGGATCCGTGCTACAGTAACATTGAGACTAGGCCAGTGGTTCTCAACCTGGGGCCATATGGCCGCCCAGGGGAGCCCAGGATATTCTAAGGCGACCCCAGGTCAAAATTGCATAAATGGGGGAGGGGCATGGCATGAGACTAGGGGGCCACAGAGGGGAGTGAGAAGTGAAGAAAACAGAGAAAAGTGACTGAGAAAAGAAAACAGAAAAGATAGTGTGTGGGGTACTGTTTCTTCATTCAAGTGTAACCCTGAGTCCACTAGGGGAGCTAAAGAACAGGGGTATTCCATATAAGGAAGAAAAAACTCAATTTTCCCAGAGTTATTGGGAGGCCTAAAGGACTCCAGCTTTTGTTATAAACCTACATATTTGATAGTCTAGGTATGAGAATTCCTTATACTTACGTTAATTGGGTATCAGTTTGTATTTTAATTGTTGTTGTGAATGTTTGTAATGGATATTATATGAATCTTCTGAGAGTTATTGGAGGGCCTGAACTGCCCTCCAGCTTTATTATAAAAGCATGTATTCATAAGCCAGGGCTACATGGAACTCTTGAAAGGAGGAACAGACAGATCAAGGCAGCTGCAAGTGTGTTCACTTTCAAGGGACTATAGATAGTGTTGCCAGGTGCCCTGCCTCCTCCACCCAGGAGGTTCTTAACCTGCCGACCCTGAAAGTGACATCATCATGCCAGGAATGCATTGTGCGGGTGCTCTAGGCATTTCCGGGAAAACTCTATGGTTTTTCCAGGGCCCTCTAGCCATTTGGGAGGAAAAAACTCTATGGTACCTATTGTACCATAGAGTTTTTCCTTCCAAATGGCTAGAGCATCCGGGAAAACCATAGAGTTTTCCTAGAAACGTATAGATTGGCTATCATGCAGTGTCGCTGTTGCAATGGCATCATTTCCAGGTGACATCATCACACTAGCAATGTAGGAGGAGGTTCCCCCCACCGGCCCAATGTGGGTTGGTAGGTTGGGAACCTCCCGGGCAGGGGAACCCCTGCATGGACTGGAGGCTTGGCAGCCCTGACTGTAGAAGGCGGAAAGGACTGAGCCTTTGGTATGGTTGAACACAGCAGGTCTGAACTGTTACATGTTAATCTAGGTGGGATCACATTGTCAAAGACTTGACCTCCCTTAGTTCTTAACTGAAAAGAAAAGTTTTCTTTGGTATCCCTCTTTTAATTAAATTAGGGTTACACAAGCATTACTGTGAAAAGAGGTACGTTGCTGCATGCAAGAGTTCTGTACATAATCTTCAGGTATTTTTAGCCATTGTTTTTGCCATTCCTTTCATGGCTGCCATGTTCAGTTGCTTCTCATTGTAAAGATCTGTTGGGATCAGACACAATTTTTCATTTGTGTTTATTCAGATGTTCTGACACTGTTTTATTTCTGAGAAATGATCTTCCTTATTAGTTTGTAGTTGCAAACATACGTGAAATTTCAGTTTCCTAATAAGAACTGCACATGTGCATTTTGTGTGGCTGTTTATGCTTATTTGTTCCTTGGCTATTTATAAACAAAACATTGAAATAGCTACCTTCAAGGACAACACCTTTATTGGCATATAAAATAGCTACCTTTATACTGGTAGGACTGGGGGGCCACAGGAAGGAAACAAGGTCGGAAGGGGGCCACAGTTGGGAAAAGGTTGAGAAACACTGCACTAGACTACTATCAAACACAGTACATTGGTCTCCCCCTCAAAATCAATTGGGAAACTCCAGCTGGTGTAGAATGCTGAAGCTCAGCTATTATGGAGCATGTATATTATTTCCATCCTGCAGGCATTTCACTGGCTGCTAGGGTTGCCAGGTCCAACTCAATAAGTATTTGAGGACTTTGGGGGTGGAGCCAGGAGACATTGGGGGTGGAGCTGGGAGTATGGGTATGGCAAACATGATAAACTTCAAAGGGAGTTCTGGCAATCACATTTAAAGGGACCGTACGCCTTTTAAATTCCTTTCCTCCACTTGGAATAATGAAGGATAGGAGGATTTTCTTTTTGGGCTCATAGAATTGGATCCCCTGGCCCAATCTTTTTGAAAGTTTGGAGATGTTTTGAGAAGAGGCACTGGATGCTATGCAAAAACTTGGTGCCTCTACCTCAAAAAACAGCTCCCACAGAGCCCCACATACACATGGATCAATTTTCCATTATACCCTATGGGAACTGGTCTCCATAGGGTATAATGGAGTGCCCAGCTGACATTTCCTCCCTCCCCCACTTTCTGATGACCCTGAAGCAGGGGATCTCCTGCCCCCAACTGGGGATTCAAACACAAAAACCCAACAGGCTGTCACAATCACTATTCACTAAAACATTATGTGTCACCTTATACAATATAACTAACATATACAACTATTACAACCATGAATGTTCTTATGCAACCAGAGTACCTGTTGCTATATGTGCCATATATGGATTGAAGATCTCTATAATGATGTTTAAAGTCCAAAGTCTTTTAATAATAATCCAAGGGAATAAGGCAAGGATGTTCTGTAGTCATCATCAATGACTACATTTATATGGGATTAAATATAATTACAGAAAAGGGGAGGGACGGTGGCTCAGTGGTAGAGCATCTGCTTGGGAAGCAGAAGGTCCCAGGTTCAATCCCTGGCATCTCCAAAAAAGGGTCCAGGCAAATAGGTGTGAAAAACCTCAGCTTGAGACCCTGGAGAGCCGCTGCCAGTCTGAGAAGACAATACTGACTTTGATGGACCAAGGGTCTGATTCAGTATAAGGCAGCTTCATATGTTCATAAGTTCAATGAACTCATAGACCTGTAGTCCTTCCCTCCATGTACTCTGATTGTATAAGAGCATTCATGGCTGTAATAGTTATATATGTTAGTTATAATATTGTATAAGGTGACACATAAAGACTTTGTTGTATACTTTTTGAAGAGATCTATGTTTTAGTGAACAGTGATTGTGACCGCCTGTTGGCTTTTTGTGTTTGAGTTCTGTATCACAGTCCCTCCCAGGTTTGGCTCGCCCAAGTGGGGATTGGCTGCCCATCATTTACTGGGCTCAATTTAAGGTATTAGCTATCCTATACAAAGCCCTTCATGGCCTTTTGCTTTCATATCTGGAAGACTGCTTCTCCCCCTACAGCCACAACAGCTGCCACCTACAGCTGCCACAATAACTTTGTTAATCAGAACAGGGTCTTCTGTAGCTGCCAACCTGCAAATGGCAAATTCAGCAATGAGCCACCAAGGCAGACATAAACTACACATACAAAAACATCTGAACAACAATTAAAACAGGGCAGGATGGAGGAATCACCAACTGAGGGAATACCAGATGAAATAAGAATGTCTTCACCCAATGATGGAAGGCAACAACAGAAGAGAACATATGATTCTCCTTGGGGAGAGAGCCCCAGAATTTTACTGCCACAACTGAGAAACCCTCTCCTGGGTTTCCACTTGTCTGATCTCAGGCTCAGGGCCTTGGAAAATGACCACAGAGGTTGGGTTAGTTCATAAGGAATGCTGGGAGTGTTCTCCAGCCCCCAATACAATGTAGCTGATATCAAAGGGAGGCCCAAATCACCCCATTCTGGAAATCTGAGGTCCATGGATGATTGGGCTGCAGACAGGGAACTGTGTCCCAATTGCTGATGCCAGGAAGAGCCAGGAGGGCTGGTAATGAAGACTTCAGGTGATTGGGGATGGCAGCTATGATTGCTAGGAATGTCATCAGCAAGGAATTGTAAGACCTTGGAATCTAGAAGCTGGCCTAGTGAGGGCCAAGCTGGGAAGAGGAAGTCCACCATGCCTAGGATGGGACAAGAGGGTTCCACTGCCCTGGGTACAGTGGGGCAAGAGGTGAAGGAACTGGCTGAGGGTGGGTCCCAGTTTCCAGGCAGAGCACCGAAAGTGATAGGGACTGACTGGACAGGCCATAACCATACATAGGAGTCATAGGGAGGTAGCCTGGAGGGGAGAAGCTGGCAAGGCTGTGAAATGAAGATGATCACTCTCTCTGTCATTATATCTTTCTGGGAAGAATGTGGCATGGATTAGGTGGGCCAGATGTGGCAGATCCAGGAAGCCTATTAAAAGGATGCTTTCATACATGGCCAGGGAGGGTGCACAGGCTGCTCTCTGAATAGAGACTGAGAGGGAGGGAGGGAGCCAATCCAGGGAAGGAGGAGGACCAGGTTGCCAGAACCCCTCGTCCTAATTCTGAGGCCATTGGGAGCCATACTCTCCTTTGGTAATGTGGCAGGCCATGGGGATACCACCCCAGGATGCAGGGAACTTCACAAGGGAGTAGAAGGTCCTTCAGGTATGCTGGTTTCAAACCATAAAGGGATTTGAAGGTCAACATCAACACTTTTAATTGTGTCCAGAAATATTTGGAAGCAGTATGAATGGGCCCAGGCTGAAATGATATGGTCCTTATGGCTTACTTCCTGCAGTGTTCTGCACCAACAAAAGTTTATGAACACTTTTAAAGGCAGCCCCATGTAGAATGCATTGCTGCAATCTAATCTAGATATAATCAGGGTGTGCATCACAGTGGCCTAATCTTTTTTGCCCAAGACAGGCTAACTATCTGAAGGTGATAAATGACACTCCTGGCCACAGCAGCCTCCTGCTTATCCAGCAGTAAGCCTAGTCCAAAAGCACTCCTTAACTATGGACCTGTTCCTTCAAGAGCAGTGCAGACCTATCCAGAACAGGTGCCACTTTTCAGCCCTGGTTGTTTCCTGGGTATGTAGAAACTCCTGTCTTGTGGATTGCCTGATTTTATTTCTCTCATGATTAGCCTGAGCCACCCACATTATTACTGGATGTAGTAATGAAATGATAACATTGCAGTATGCTAGATACGGACTGTAATCTATATGGTAATATATAAATCATTTTATTACAATAAAGTCTTTGACAGCCATTGGCAGAGTTGGTGTGATGTCACAGAATGTTCATGAACATTTCAACTTCTCAAAGAACAACCAGAAAATGGTAAGAAGCTACTGAAAGGGCAAATGGAGTTCAGTTTAGATGAGATTAAAACTTCATAGGGACAGTAGGAAGAGGGTGGATAGGTGGGGATGAGGAACTGGAAGATACAAGGATACAGGACAGCTACAGGACAGGCAAAATGACTAAAAGAACAGATAATATAATAGTAGTGCATGTTAACATCAGAACCTAAGTGAAGAAGACAGAGACCTGAAGACAAGAGTAAAAACAGGAACTCGAGAAATGAATAGCCAAATAAGGTTGCAGTATAAAATGAACACACTGCCTTTAAGGCCTGCAAAAGGGAATTAAGGGAAGACATAGGGTGCATTCACACTACACTAAATAATGCATTTTGTAACTGGATTTTTGCTAATCTTACACAGTAAATATTCAGTTGCAAAACACATTATTTAGTGTAGTGTGAATGCACACAGAGTGTTCTTCCCCTGTCCTTCCTGGACATTTAAGAAACTGATTGAAGAAAGAGGGTCAAATAGGTTCAAAAGTAGATTTGAGGTGTTAAGTGGAGAGATGGTGGAGCTTTGGCCTTGGCATACTGTGAGCCAGGAGACCAAGAGGGCACTAGGCAGCTACCCTTTAGAACTATGTACTATTAATTCTGTCATACAATACTGTAGGTGGCAGTAAGGGCCAAGGTCAGCTGAGGGGATAGCTGAATTTTGTATATTAATTTGAATCGAAACAACTTTTTACATCTATATTAACAACATAACATACAATAATATGAAAAATAACTTTTCCCTTGCAGAATTTGGCTATAGTTACGCTATAATCCTAGGCTTTCTTATCCCATGGTTTTGCAGGGGTCAAACATGCGGCCTAGAGGTCAAATCGGGCTTTCAGAGGGCTCCTATCAGGCCCCTGAGCAACTGGCTGTCATCTGCTTCCTTCTCCCTCTCTCTTGCTTCCTTCTGCATAACAGCTTGCTTTGTAAGGCTTGCTCAATCACATCGGCGCTACAGTGCAAAGTCTCTGTTTTCTCCATGGCATGAGGCTCCTCCCTTGGGGAGGAAGGGGGGAGGGACAGCTTGCTTTGCCAGGCTCTCTCAATTGCACAGCAGAGCTACTGAGCCAAGCCTATTGACTGAGGCTCCTCCCCCTCCTGGCTCCCTGGGGAAGGATGGAAAGAGCCAGAGCTTCCTTTGCCCAGTTCACTGGATCCCATGGGAGAGATGCAAAGAAAGCACCTTTCTAATATATATATTAGAAAACTTAAAATAAAATATCCTTAAAACATTAGCACTCATTGGTCTTAAAGGTGCTTTCTTTGCATCTATATATAATTGTGTTTGTGTATGTGTTTTTTAAATAAAGTTTATATTTCTGCTACCTAATCTTAAATAGGTATACATATGGCCCCGCACAACATGGCTCAGCCCAGCAAGGTCTCATTTATGTCAGATCCAGCCCTCATAACAAATGAGTTTGACACCCCCGGTTTACAGAATACAGCCAAACACCAGAAAAGTTTGTAAGAACATGGAATTCTAATGTACTTCCACTACTCATAATAGTTTACTATTTGTGGCTGTGGCATCTGGAAGCTTTAAAATTAAAATGTCTGTGGGTTTCTGTAGTAAGTATGCTATTAACCATTTAAGACCATTGTTTAATTTTAATTGATAATAATGGACACTATTGAATATTTTGGATACGAACATCACAAATTGTTCCTACAGAAGAGCTGTTAAATACAAGTTTTGATATGAATACTGGCCTGTGTAAATGGTACAAGATGATGAGGATGAAACATTGCAAACAAGGATGGCCTAACTGAGCATGAAACAGGAGAAACAGACAAAGCAGCTTCCTAATTTTATAGAAACCATTTAAAAATACCAATGTTGTCTGAGATACAGATAATGGATTTTCTATTACGTTTTGATCTGTTTCATGACTTACAGTCAAATAATATTTCACTTTTTAAACTGTATAAAGAATCTAAAGTGTCAGTCAGCCCAGGGTTGCATGGCAATTTCATATGTACATGGTTATAGGGTTTCTATATGTTGGGTGAATTAAAAAAAGAAATGCGGTTGCCATCCAGGTAAACCTGGAAGAGATATCACACCTCCCTAGAAATTGGCAAAAAGTCTATGGTAAGCCCATAGAATTTTTGGCAATTCCTAAAGAGGTCTGAGTCACTTCCGGGGCGGGGGGGGGGAATGGAAACCAGTATTACCATATAGTTTACACCAATTTCTAGGGAGGTGTGATGCCACTTCTGGATTTTCTCAGACCTCATGCTTTCTTAGAAGGGACACCTCCTATTCTCCCCTTGTCTCCTTTTTGGTTGTGGGACTCAGTTTTATAACCCTAATGAGACAGTTTTATAACCCATGTGAGACAGTGCCATTGTGCAGTGAATTTTTCTATGTATCTTCTTCTACATTATATTGTGGCAAGTGGAACAGTGTTTGCTATAGAGATACCAACCTCCATGGCAAATATAATATCTAGAACAGATAACCTAATACAATGTTGGCATCATCCTAATACTGATACAATCATTTTTTAAAAAAACTGTCATGCTATGATAAGGGAACTAGGAAACATACTTCCTCTACTATCTGTGCCAGTTTTTACAAGATATTCCTTGTATGTAGTATATTCCTAGTATGTCCTTCAAAGATCATCAGTAACATCATTCACCAATGTTAATTAATTGCATCCTTTCATTAAAAAGATGAATTAGATAGGGTCTAATCAATATATTCAATGAAACTTCATTTATTTAAAAGCTGTCTCATAATATCAGTCTTTTCTTTACATTTAGTATTCTGAAAATGAAGAAAGGTTTTGAGCAACCTGTATTTAGTTTTACAAAACAAACTCATCTATGTCTCTGGTTTTCAAGCAACTGTTTCTTTTCCAAGTGTTTTACGGTGTTTCAAGGCAAATAGACTGGAAAGTTGTGATGCAGAGAGACAGCAGGCAAACACTTGTAATAGCAAACACTTGTAATTGTCTGATTAAAGAGAAAACTTATTAAATGTCTTTGCTTTTTTGTTACTCCAAAGAGCAAACTTTCAATGTGCTTCTTTTTAAAATGCAACAATGTAAAGGTCACAGAGGAGGAGATGAAACTAGGAGTTGTAATAAGGCAGGAGAAATAAAAAATAATGACAGAAATAAATTGTCATAAGAGGGGATACAGTTATGATTTATTGTGATATTCTACAAATTTGGAGGTGATTAAAAGCCACCTAAAATTCACATTAACAAGTCACATAAAAATGGAATTAAACTAGTGGGCATAATGTGGCAGGGTATAAAGAAAAATCATGACAGAAATAAATTGACAGAAGAATGATACTATTCAAGTTTTACTCTGCCGCGTCACACTGACAGGAGACTAGTATTTTAATTTCAGAGTTGTGGTTGAGTTTTTGGAGTTCATTAAAGGCCCACATTAAGAATCTCATAAAAGTGAGAAGAAATTAGTGACCATAATGTGGCAGAAGAAATAAAGAAACAATAATGACAGAAATAAATTGACAGAAGAATGATACACTTAATGTTTCACTCTGACACCCTCTATTAATAGGCCGCTGGTAGCTGGAGCAAATGTCATTCATATTTTAGCCAAAGTATACCACTAATTAGGCCGGCTTTCTGCACTGGAATTAAATTTGAGATCCCTCACCTTTAGAGTGGGATCATTTGAATTCTAAAGAAAAGAGCTGGTGACAGGGAAAAAAAAACTTTCTACTTGGGCTTTTCTAATGAGATAAAATTCCCCCTTCTCCCCATTTCCCAACTATAATTGCTGATTATGTTGTTACACAGTAGCGGCTCTCCACTCTCTCCTCCCAATCATTATGATTTACTCTGGCATATCAGGGTGCTTCAAACACAGACTGAAGTGGTTTGAGTCTAATTTAGCACTCATTTAGGCCGCAGGTACCAACCAAGGTAAACACTGCATTGTTATAATTAATTACCCCTTAGGCCTAGCCAGGCCATCTCTGTTTCAGCTGACCCTTATAATAATAAGGCTTAGGGGCAAATTGTATTTCTTTTGACAGATTAATTAGAAATTCAGCCGTGGAGGTACAAAGCAACTCTGTCATGAATATTTAAATGGACTGACACAAAAAATCATGAAAGGGCTGCTGAACTACATGACAGACAGGGGATATTAGGCAAGTGATTCTAATCAATAATCTCTTGATCTCTTACATATTAATACACTGCCTGCTGTTATTAAGCTCCATAATAAGGAAGGGGAGAGAAAGTTAGTGTAGCTCTGCTGTAGGCCTCGCTAGGCCCCCAGTGTATACACTAACTGACTGAGAAAATGCACAGAGGAACCAAACCTCAGCCTCTTCAATCTAATCCAATCTTAAGGAATGGCAGCTCTGAGCATCACCGGCTGGATAATTATTGGCCCTGACAAGGTGAAGGCGTTTGCAGGCAAATGAGATAGGAAGTAGGATAAGTCCCCAGACCACCCAGCACAGGGCATGCTTAAAACCAACCACACGCTACTGTTCAGACTTGTATTTGCTTTAACAGGGGAAATATGGGAATCACAGTGCTTTTGAGTCATGTTGAAGGGTCAGTGACAGTTGAACGCTGGGAGCTTGCTGTTCCTGTTGTTAATGTTAACTTTAACACCAAGTCAACTGGATTTACCCTTGGTCCCTTTGCTCATCTCCTATAACATCAAGGCCACTGAATGAATTAATCAGTATAGTCTGACTGAATATCATCTAAATTCATTATCATGAGTTATTCCTATAATCTGCAAAAGGAAGCAAGGGATATGGTTCTGGCTGCTGCATCAACAAAGAATATTTTGAGCTTTGCATTACAGAAATCGCATGCTTTAAGAGCTTGGGTGGAGGTTAACAGTAATAATGGTGTGTGCCCTGGATAATAGGGCTTTGGGGTGGTGGGTGGGGATAGAGCTGTAGTGTAATCAGTATTGTATGTATTCACAGAGCTAATATATATTCCGTTATCTAGCTTAAAAAATACCTACCCCAACCACATATAATTGTCTGTGTGAGAAAAGACTCAGCTGGAAAGGAAGCTTTCTGGAAGGGCTCCAGTATTTGTCTGACTAACTTTCAAAAGGACTGTTTGACAGTAAAACATAATGATTATTAACATAATGAAACCACACACACACAGTAAAGGATTTCGCAGATAGCATTAAAGGGACATTGTCTGCTTTTCTTCCTTTTTTGTAAAAATATTTCCAAGATTCAGGAAATATTGGCAGTGTTCTACTCAACACTGGTACATTCTCATTTGCTCTTCTGTCTTCAGTTCCATGAGCTTCGGTTCAAGAAGCAGAATGACATGTTCAAAAGGATACCGATATGACATGGCCCATAAGACAAAATCATGTGAATTGCTGATGAGGTCTCTTAAACCTAGCAAAAGGGAAAATAGATGAGTAAGGGGAAATACACTGACATTTTTATACCATGTGAAGCTGCTTTATAGTAAGCCTGACCATTAGACTAGCTGGCATCATCATCTACTCTGACTAGCAGCAGTTCTCCAAAATTTCAAAAGAGGTTTCCCAGTGCTGCTACTCAAGACTCTTTTTTTGCAAGGATGTCAGGGATGGAACCTAGGACTTCCTGCATGTTGGACCAGAGAGTATTCATGCAGCGATGCATAGGAACAAACCTTGGTCTCATCTAGAGTGCTTACCTATGCTTGGAACATAGCCTGAAACTGTTATTCAACTTAAATATGTTGGTCATGTATTGTCCAGAGTGTGTTAAAGATAATTTCTATTGAGCTTGGTGGAACCCAAACATAGGGCTGCATTACAAAATAGAATATAAAGAAAGAACAACATGCTTATTATTATATATTATTAGAATATTGATCTTTATGTTAATAATAATAATAATAATAATAATAATAATAATAACAACAACTTTATTTTTATATCCCGCCCTCCCCCGCCGAAGCGGGATATATGTTCTGTTTTATCACTCAGTATAATGGTTATTTTTGTATGACATGCCAGTTCAGCCACTGTTCAGTAAACAACGTGTAGCTCAAAGACAGGATTGCCAATGACTTGGTGTTATAAAACCAAGATAAGCAATGTATGCTTGTGTGTCTGTTTATCCTATTAATGTCAGTAGATATACAGGTGCTACTATATTGGCAACAAAAACGCGGGCAGCAGAAGCAGTGGTCTTAAGATTTATCCTAAGATTTACTGTGTCAGCAAAAAGATGTGCTTAGTATGACTGGGTATTCTGACTGCTATATCAGTGTAATGTCAGGTAGATATGCTGCTATGCATATTATGGTACCAATGGGAAATGGTTATCAGATCTTGCCCTGAACTGCAGTGGCCTAATATGAGGAGAATGGGCTATGCACATATTTGCAAGTGTAAAGTTAAATGAGAGCAGCTGATCTTATAAGAATGCCTGGCTGAGATCCTAAGCACATTTCCTTAGAAAAAAAGCTATACGTTACTATAATGACATTAATAAATAGCTCTTAGTAAATTTGAAAGTGATCATACCTGGGTAGCCTAGTCTTACTCATCTGTAGATCATTTAGTAATCTCTACCACAGTAAGTATCTAAGCATCTGATCCTTGCTAAGGGTATTAGAACTCTCTCTCCCTCTGCAGAATAGTCAACAGTCCAGTAGCACCTTTTAGACTAACACATTTTATTGTAGCATAAGCTTTTGAGAAACACAGCTCTCTTTGTCAGATGTATGTCCCACCCCCCCAAATGGCATCTTTAGATCACTTCTGGCAAAATCAGTGTCTCAAAAAACTGGAAGTGCGGCGCAGCCATTAAGTGGTCCCTTTCGCTAGGAGGAAGCAAAAGGGACCACTCAAATGGCTGCCAGTCATTTCACTCCCCCCCCCCCCACTTCTAACTAGGAGGAAGAGGTGTGAAACTGATTGCTGAAAAGGCTTGAAGCTGGTTTAGGCTACTAGCCTAAATATGCTGCAAGCCTTCTCAGTGAAAGGCGGCAACTCAAATGACTGCTTCAGGAGCAGCACTTCCAGATTTTGGGGCCACTTCCAGAAGTGGTCCAAAAATGTCATTTGGGGTTGTATTTCCCCCCACTAGCCAGGTGGCCAGTGGCAGGAAAGTCCTTCCTAAATCAGGGGTCCTCCACTTGGATTGGAAGGGGGGGGCTGGGATCCCTATATTTTAGACACAGCAGCTGTCTAAGATACCCAGGACTAAAATACTGAAGGATGAAATCCATCTTGAATTTAACCTGGAAACATACAAAGTTCTTGTGAATTTTCAGTATAAAAACTCCACTAAGCTAATCTTGCTGTGGCATTAGCAGTAGCTAAAGTTTCTGAATTGTGTTCAAGACTCAAGAGTAGGGGTGTGCATTTGGTTTGGCCGAACTGAATCAACCGCCAAATCACCCCTGATTCGGCTGTATATGGAATCGCATACAGCCGAATCCAACTGGGGCCCATTATGCGGGAGCTGAGTATGGCTCCCTGTATACTTCTGTATAGATATTCAGAAGTATACGGAAATCCATGGAAAAGGTGGGAAAGGGGCTTCTGCAGCCTCAGGAGAGCTGCTTGCCTCCTTTCCAGCATTTGGTAGGCCACTTTTCTCCTATAGCCTCCCTGGGATCAGGGAGGGGGGGAGGGGGAAGAGGAGCCCCAGCAGCCAATCCAAAGCATGCATTTGCAAAATGCATTGCAAATGCATGCTTTGCAGGGCTGTTGTGTAGCTGATCCCCCAGCCATCAGCAACATTGCTGCTCTTTTGATCTTTTAAGAACATAAGAACATAAGAGAAGCCATGTTAGATCAGGCCAATGGCCCATCCAGTCCAACATTCTGTGTCACACAGCGGCCAAATATATATATATATATATATATATATATATATATATATATATATATACACATACACACACACACTGTGGCTAATAGCCACTGATGGACCTCTGCTCCATATTTTTATCTAACCCCTTCTTGAAGGTGGCTATGCTTGTGGACGCCACCACCTCCTGTGGCAGTGAATTCCACATGTTAATCACCCTTTGGGTGAAGAAGTACTTCCTTTTATCCGTATTTGCTTACTTGGGTATTCAAGTAAGCACTGTTGTCTGGCCAATCACAGAGCAGTGCTTTTTTTGGAAACTGCCCTCTATAGGCCACTTTTTTAACAGTTGAGTTTGTGTTGGCCTTCTGTTTGGATCTATTCTCTATTTTAAGGAGTCTGCCTGGCTGGACTCCTCCATTGCTGCTGTGTTGGTGTGTGTTGGTGTGTGAGAGAGATTGTGCTGTGCTGGCCCTTGGCCTCAGCTGCTGCTGCTCTCTCTCAGCCTTACCAGACTTGCCTGGAGTAGAGAAGATGTCTAAGGTAAGACAGTCTTGGGGTTTTTGTTTTAGTTGGTAAAAGGACTTTTTAAGACTCAGAGTCCCTTTACTTATCCAGGTTTGGGAGGTGGGTAGCTTATTTGGGATTAGGGTTAGAGGATTCTGCTGGGGGAGGGGGCCTGGGGTGGAGGTTTTTTGTCAATTTGCCCATATCTTACTTTAGTGAAAGGATTTTTAAAAGTGCAGTGTCCTTTTACTTTTCCTGATTTGGGTGGCTTGGATTTCTTGGGGTTAGGGTGAAGTTTTTTTTAGGGGGGGAGGGGTTGGTAAAGCTCCTGTATTGTTAAAAGTTAAGTTTTTTACTGTTTTAAAAGGATTCTGTGTTTGATTTGTTGCTGCTGTGTTGTGCTGCTGCTGTTCCGTTTCTCTTCTGGTTCTGGTTCTTGGGGAGGGGGTGCTGTTTGGCCTAATTTTAATTGTTTAAACGGCCACTTTTTTAACAGTTGAGTTTGTGTTGGCCTTCTGTTTGGATCTATTCTCTATTGCTGCAGGTTTTGCATCCTCCTGTCCTGTTGTCCCCCTTTTTCCTGGTTCTGGTTTTAGGGGGGGGGGGGTGTTGTTGACTGATTTGGCCTGAGGTTTCTTATTGGTGAAAAGGCCACTTTTTTAACAGTTGAGTTTCTTGGCCTTCTCCTGTTGTCCCTTTTCCTGGTTCTGTTTTTTTTTTTTGGGGGGGGGGGTGTTGTTGTTGACTGATTTGGCCTGAGGTTTCTTATTGATGAAAAGGCCACTTTTTAACAGTTGAATTTCTTGGCCTTCTCCTGTTGTCCCTTTTCCTGGTTCTGTTTTTTTGGGGGGTGTTGTTGACTGATTTGGCCTGAGGTTTCTTATTGGTGAAAAGGCCACTTTTTTAACAGTTGAGTCGCTTGGCCTTTTCTGATTGTGCTGGGTTTTTTTGTGGGGGGGTGGTGGTGGTGGTGGATGGGTTAAAAGTTAAGTTTCTTTCTGTCACATTTTGGGTTTTTGTAATTACCTCCTGTTGGTGTGGGGGTTGGTGAGGGTGTGTGTGGGCTGTGTGGGCTGGGTCACTTTCATGTTTTTATAGAGCTATTTTTGGAGACTGAGTGTGCTTTCGGTTTGGCTAGGGCCACTAAATAGGCTGCCCCACTAATAAGGGTGTTTTTCGGGATTGTGTTTTTTGAAATTTAAAAAAATACTCCAGTTTAGGGCTTTATCTCCTTTCAAAATTCAAGTAGGCCACATAGGGGTGATTTAAAAAGATTTTAGGTTTCTCATAAAAGGCAGCATGACTACTAGGCCACATCAGGCTCCCTCTTAAAGAGACTAGGGTTGCAGTGCATCTTGCTTTCAGCAAATGAAAGCTGGTGCATCCTTAGATTTCCATAGGGTAAACCACAGCTTCTCTCAAGTTATAGGGGACACCTGATTTCTAGTTTGCAAGGAAATCAGGTTGTCCCAGGATCTAGTTAGGAGAAGTTTAACTAGGAGGATATAACAAAGATTGCCTTCACCTCAAGGTAGCCTTTTAAAAACTGTAGCCAGGTTAGGGACCAAAGAGGGACAGGTTAGGGACCAAAAAAACAAACAAACAAGTTTTGGTGGGAGGGTTCTTAAAAAGAAGTCAGGGCACCTGTTGGTTCAGGGTACAGTGCAGTGAGTTAGGTTTGTAAAAAACACCACTTTCAGTTCAGATTGTGTGAGACTGGCGAAGGGTGACATGAGTGACAGGCAGCAGAAGAGGGGCCCTGGTGGCAAGGCCAAGGAGAAGACGAGAGGGGTGGGGGGGAGGGGGAGGACCCAGGTCTCCCCCCCACACACCTGTGCATGGGGCCACTCCAAAGCCGCCTTCCAGCACTCAGACCTCTGGCTGCAGTGTGATGAAGAAGAAGGCCCGCCTTGGGCCCTTCATCGAGGCTGCTGCTGGGGTGCCCTCAGCAGAGGTGCCAGTAGGTGCTGGCACTGAGTAGGGGTCTGCTGCTCAGGCAGTCTCTCCTCTAGCTGATGTCGCTCGGCCTCAGCAGCCGGAGGAGGGACAGCAAGAACAGCCTTCCTTGGATATGAGTTTTGGGGACAGTTTTCTGTCCAAAATGATCACCCCAAGGAGGGTGCAGAGTGTCGTGCAGGAGCTGGAGGAGAAGCTGGTTGAGGAGGACCAGCCCCCTTCTTCGGTTTCTTCAGGCACCAGCAGTTCTTCAGGGGATGACCAGGAGTGGAGGCCGCATGGAGTGGAGGGGGAAGAGATGGAGACACACGAGGTGCCTCCATCTCCGCCCACTTCCCCCCGGCAACCAGCCCCTCCTGCCACACCGAGACACGATGTGTCTGCCCTGAGCACCTCAAAGGAGGTGGCTCCGGACACCCAAGCTGCCAGTCAGTTTTGGCATTCGTTCACCTCCAAAGTCTGGAAGCATTTCCAACTTATGGAGGATCCACGCTATGCGCAGTGCCAGTTGTGCAGGGCCCGGATCAGTCATGGGCAGGACCCTGCCCACCTGACTCCGGGGGGGATGTTGAATCACCTGCGGAAGCACCACTTGGGGGTGCTTCTTAAGGGGGAGAAGCAAGCTGGTGCTGTGGTGCCCAAGCAGCCAACACCACCCAGCCAGGAGGTCTGTCCCATCGCGACTACCTCCATTCTCCAGGAGCGTTCCATGGGAGTACAGGGACGCCAGGCATCTCTGCCTGAGATGTTTGGTGGGGGACACACCTGTTTGCCAAGAGGGGGAATCAGGTATGGCAGGAGGGTGATCGCCTGGAACCTTGCCAGGTCGATCACCCATGGGCTTCCATTTTCAGTGATTGAGAATCCTGGGGTGCTAGGGTTGCTCGAGTACCTGGAGCCCTGGTACAAAGTTCCTGTGAGAACCACCATTAGCAGGACCATTGTGCCAGCTGTTTTCAAGGTGACCAGATCTGTGGTGAATGAGCATTTGTCCCATGCTGCCGGGGGGACTGTTCATTTCACCTCAGATATCTGGACCTCCCAACATGCGTTTGAGGGGTATCTTTTCCTGACTGCACATTGGTGGCAACCCAGAGAGCTGGGGGCAGTGCAGTGTGGGGGTGGGGGTGGCAGCAGTAGTGGCAGGCAGGGTCAGGGCCTCCAGGTCGGCTATCGCTGGGCCTTGCTGCATGACGAAGCAGTCGATGTTCTGCACACGGCGGACACTCTCAGAGCCATCCTCTCATGGCAGTCAGAGGGCTGGGTAGGCAGCGGGGATGTCGCCATGGGCTTCATGGTGACTGATGGTGGCTCCAACATCAAGGCGGCTGTCCAGCATCAGGGCCTAAAATGCCTTCCTTGCGTAGCCCACCTTCTCCACCTCGTGGTTAAGGATGCATTGGGCCAGACGAAAAGCCAGGATCATCGGTATCTAGCCGCGACCCATGAGTACCTACTTCTGCTCCAGAAGTGTCAGCACATTATGGGTCACTTCTCACGCAGCAATACGGACTCGTATCGGCTGCGTGAGAAACAGACACTGACAGGTGTGCCAGGGCATCGCCTGATTGGTGACGTCAGCACATGCTGGAACGCCACCTGTGCCATGCTGGAGCGCATGGTGGAGCAGAGAGCAGCCCTGGATGCCTTTGTCCCTGAGACGAGGGTCTTTTGAGATGAGAACCGTCTCACCCAAGAGGACTGGGTGGTCATTTCTCAGACTGTGGAGGTTCTTGGGCCCTTCAAGACCCACATAGAAATGCTCTCATCTGACACGGCGAGCATCGCACTGGTCGTCCCCATGGTCCAGATGGCCCGTGAGGACCTGGCCTTGTTTCTAGTGCCAGCTCAAGGCCGTACAGACGTTCTTCCAGCAGTGTGCACCCTGGTTGTTAGCCTGCAGGAAGGGCTTGAGGCCCGCTTTCAGACTTTCACCCAGGATAAGGTCTACATGATGGCGACCATGTTAGACCCACGCCTTAAGGGCACAGTTGCCGAGCGGGCCAACGAGCTCGATTGCTGGCAAGACGAGCTCTCCTAGAAGGTCAAGCTTTCCAGAGTCAGGGCAGGCCCAGTGCCAGTAGTTGAGGAGGAGAGGGGTGGAAGCAGCTCATCTGCCACTTCCACTGCTGTTGTTCATCCCCAACCTCCCCAGCTAGGCAGTGTTTCCCACCAAACTCATGCCAAGAAGAGTCGTGAGATGACACTCATCAGGCGGGTCGTTGGCCCCTCTAAAAGCGGTAGGGCACCGAGAGTGAAGACGGGTGCTGCAATGGTGAGGGACTATCATTTGGAGCCCCTCGAGCCGCAGGAAACATCTCCTTTGGACTACTGGGTCACGAAGGAGGAGGTTTAGCCGGCCCTCTCCTCCATGGCTAAGGCGTTCCTCTCATGCCCACTGACGAGCATGCAGAGCGAGCGTGTCTTTTCGCATATGGGCAACATTGTCTGCCCACATCGCAATCGCCTGCAACCCTGGACAGTTGAGCAGTTGGTCTTCCTGAAGGTCAACTTCCCTCTGTTTGGCTCCCCGAACATGGACTTTGAGAGTGAATGAAGTGAGCACCTACTTGTTCCTGCATCCTCTCTTGGCCCACGCTTGGAAGGTGGTTGTAAAATGCTCCTCCACTAAAAATAGACTAGAGTCCAAAGACAGCCCAAAACCTCACTCACAAATTGATTGGCAGTACATCCCCCCCCCACCCTTCATCCCTCCCCAAAGCAAAAGTGAATGCTGGTTTAAAATCTGCAAAGCAATCCAAATTTCCCCAGTCCCCCATCCACACATGCCTAATAATACTGAAAGGGCCATTGCAGCCCCCAACTGTAACCGACAGAACCCACAGGCCCAGCCAGGATAACCCAGTCTTTTTTTCAGGGGCAGGAGGAGGAAAGAGGGAGGTGCCAGTGATGATGACAGGCAGCCAGCAGCCATACTAATGCTGAGGTCCCTCTAATGGGACAGTGATAGCTGGTGTGCTGCTGCTGAGCTAAGAGAGAAGGAATAGTTGCCTTCCTCTCACATAATCTGAGGCCCTCCCAGTGATCTTCCTCATTTGGGGTGCAACTCTGGCTCGCCTCCTCGTGGTGCACCCTGGGTAACGCAAAAGAGCCTAGACCAGCCAACCATCTATCACTCAAGGTAAGTCTAAATGCTTCTTGCTTTGTTTCAGATACAGAATGATGTGGAGCTAGGTGTGGTCCACCGCTTCTCTTGTGTTGTTTGGGGCAGGGCTGGAGAGCTGGCATCTGATGATTGTGTGTTCTGTGGCAGGGAAGCTGGCACCTGGGTGAGAGACCCAGAGCCAGCATGCTTGTTGTGCTTGGCCAGCTCTCCCTGCGTTCTTTGGGGCAGGGCTGGAGAGCTGGCATCTGGGTTTGCTGCAGCCAGGTCTGCAGAGCAGACCTTGAGCAGATTGTGTTTTGTGTGGCAGGGTTCATAGAGTAGATAGATGTATATAGTGCATTTGGGTCCTATAGTGATTCTCTGGTGTGAAGTTAGGTTTGGCTTTGTGGGGTTTGTAGTGGAGAGTCCCCTGCAGGTCCCCTGCAAATTTGGGAGCTCTTCCTCAAACCCCTCCCCTCCAGGCGGCTTCAAATATATTTGCCATTGATTTCAATGGGGCCGTATATTCGGAAATAGCCATGCATATACTGCATATGCGGCTATTCCGACTACGGAATTCAGAAATATATGAGATTCCGTATTCCCCCCCCCCCCCCGTATATTTCCGAATCCGTGTACTACCAAATTTTTTTCCCCACATCCCTACTCAAGAGTTTTGGTCTTCCAGCAGAGGGTGCAATGGAAGAATTAGCCAAAGCTAGGAGGAGAAGGACCACAGACTACTGCTGAAACATGGAATCTAGGAGCAAAGCCAGGTACAGGAGTGCTCTAAATATATGAACTATAGCTTTCCAGGAAAATGTTATTGGATTAAGAACATGCCTTTCTCCTTCTGGCTGTACTACTGTGTTTCCCACCAAAATTCTGCTTTCAGCTTACATCTGTTAGCCACATTCCTTCACTAGGTGACAATGAAACAGAGCAGGGTATCATCTGCATATTGATGTCATCGGAGAGCTAATCATAATCCATAATTCCAGGTGACTTTGACTATAAATTTCATTTAGATGTTTAAAAACTGTATGTAATAGAGATATAATACTCTACAATATTCAATTTTGTTCTATATTAATTTATAAATCTGTTAGCAAAGTTGAAAGTCCAGACAAAACAAAACCATTTCCCCATCTCCCACATAAGTCATTAGATGATTCCAAATAAATCTCAAGGAGGGAACGTGACAACTGCAAAAGCTCTTGGTGAATGCTACTTTTGCATCCACAACAAAAGTGGTACTTTTAAAAGCTTAAGAAGGTTCATATGGTAAAAGATGTTCCATCAGATACTCTGGGTACTTGATACAATTACAGTGGCCGTTTTCGCACTCACGTTTTACTGGCGCCACGACCATCCTGACGCCGGCGAATCTGCATGGCTTTCGCACCAGAAGCTCCGGCGCTCCCAGAAGCGCCGGCTACTTCCGTCGCTAAGCCAGCGCAAACGGAAATCGCAAAGATGCAGGAAAACGTTTGCACTGGCTTAGCGACGGAAAGCGCCGGCGCTTCTGGGAGCGCCGGCGCTTCTGTTGCGAAATCCATGCAGATTCGCCGGCGTCAGGAGGGTCGTGGCGCCAGTAAAACGTGAGTGCGAAAACACCCAGTGTGATCCTAAGAGCATTTTCCTGGGAGTAAGCCTCATTGAATAGACCTTAGTAGAATTCAGAGTAGACCTGCTTAGTATTGTTCTCTTAGTGTTTTAAAGTAAAAAACGGCACTTGGAACCAGACCCAGAAACATACTAGAAACTGAATATTTTATAAAATAAGTATAAACATCCACATTTTGAACTAATTAATGTTCTTATACAGTCTTCAAACAGCACAGAACATATTACAGCAGCCTAATTGTGAAGTTGTTAAAATATGGTTAACAGTGACCAGGTACTGCTGTTGAAATAATGGGCATGGTAGTTGAGTTGGACTTCTACTAACAAGGCTGAGTGACAGGCTAAATGACAGGCTGCTCCAAGGAATCTGATTGGTTAGCATCAGCTAAGCAGAGAAAGATTTCTGAACTGGATGCTGAGGAGAATTCAGTCTGATTTCAGCCCTAGTTGAGAAGACTCGAGTACTGACAGTTTCGGAATTCAGCTCTGACTGAGACCAATTTAACACAGACAGGACAACTCGGGAACAATGGCAAAGATGAGTGGACAGTTAAACGGAGACTCAGATCAAAGAAAAGATCAAATATGTTCTCATGAGAGAAGGAATTTCCCTACCCAGTCTAAACAGGGTGAAAGCTCTGAAGAGATCCCTGGTATGGCGCAGTTAGAAACTGCCTTTGGAGACCTTAAGAGACAATCAAAAACTCAAGAGAATGAGTTTGGGTACTGGAAAGAGTGTACCAGCTGAATGGAAACCAAAAGAGTTAGAGACTATTCAAAGAAAGTGCACTAGAGTGTTTGGAAAACATTGGAACAGAAGCTTAAGAAACTTTCATTAGCCTGAAACATAAGAACTAAAGTCTGTGCTGATTTTACCTCAGAGTTATCTATAGTGAGTTAGAAATTTTACCCCTGCATTCATCCTCTAAGTTGAATAAAATATTTTGTTAATTTGGAATATAAAAACTTATTGATTGCCATTTAAGTCATATAAGTTAAAGGGGGCTCCCGTTCCTTCCCTCAGGTTCCTGGGCTGAGCAAACAGCCAAAATATTATACTGTGACAGGGTAGGACAACCAGAATTCTTCAGGAAAGAATAAAATAGACAGAGTGGCTCAGTCACAAAAGGGAAATAAAAATGGAGAGGGAAAGTCTTGCCTCTGAGGGAGGGAAGTGGATGGGGGTGTCACATTAGTCATATTGGCCAAACATGGAAAAGGCACACAAAGGTACAAACTGTTGTCTGAGATAAGCAACACTTAGTCCAAGAGAACCCTCAGGCTATGAATGTGACCTTTCCACTTTTACATAGAGGCTATCAAGGCATCCTATAGCACTACCCAAGGGGAAAAAAGATGCTCCCATGTAGCCAATGAACATATAAGTTGTATTTTTTTAAAATAGTATTTCAGAGTGTTTTCACATGAGAGTAATTGTAAATAAAGTTGGCTCATCTGTTTGTGGCAAGCAGCTGTGTCTTTGGAGTTTAATTTAAATTTAAATTTGTAGGAAAAATTCAGCAGTTTTCAACAGAATAGCAATGGCTGAGCTTTAAAAGTGGAGGAAAATCAACTATTTTTGTCATTGGCTGTATTTACAGGTCACCTTTTACTTACTTTTATAAATCTAAGTCAAATCCTACTCATTATTCTAATAGAGGCTTTTAATTCCGTAATGCATATTTAAGCGGTATTATTAAAAAACAATGTGCCAACTGCCATTGATGTGAGATGTAGGGCATTGCTCCTTTGAACCCATTATCGTGTCACTGGACCTGTTAAATTTAGCTGTTTCTGTTACTCTTAATTGGGCTGTGCAGCATGGAGCAGTAGAGATTGGTGTCGGTTAATGCCATGAATTATAATAATCATATTCATTTTTCAGTGCAAACCCATAACAGTACTAAGTGCAGGTTCTTGAAGAGTTGTCTGCTTAAAAGTGTACTAAACAGAATATGTTTATGTATTTATTATCAAATAAATATATTTTAATGGGTCTACCTTCAGTCTGTTTACTTACACCATGTTGTTGTATTGCTCCTGTACATTTCTACTGATGGTTCAGTTATTTCTTTCTTGTTACCATTATATTCCTTTCACTTTCTCCTTTACTGTATTTCATTTTATTATTGTTGTTGTTATTTAAATTTTTATTTTGGTTTTAACTTTACTGACTCTACTATATTTTAATATTTATATATTTGTTCCTATGGCTTATGCTGTATTGCACATTGCCTAGAGCCTGGTGTAAGTCAGGGGGATTGATAATTCCAATAATAATAACTATTAGATATTATTGTTAGAATCATAGAGTTGGAAGGGACCTCTAGGGTCATCTAGTCCAACTCCCTGCACAATGCAGCAAACTCACAAACACTTCCCTCTAAATTCACAGGATCTTAATTGCTGTCAGATGGCCATCTAGCCTCTGTTTAAAAACCTCCAAGGAAGGAGACTCCACCAACTCCTGAGGAAGCCTGTTCCACTGATGAATTGCTCTAACGGTCAGGAAGTTCTTCCTGATGTTGAGTCAGAAACTCTGTTACTGATGTTGTTGTTGTTACTATTATATTCAATTTATAGCCCACTCTTCCCTGCACAGCAGGGCTCAGGGTGGGTAACATCAGTGGTAGAACAATATTAAAACAATAAATATAAATTAATAATGAAACAATAAAAACTTAAATAGTAATATAATCAAAACTGAACAATCAGATGGCAAGCAATACATCTCAATTGAGATTATGCAGCATGTGTGTCTGTGGCTGTTGAATGATCATATAGCTGGTGGACATATGTGCAGAGCAGAAGGAGGCCAATATTGATGGAATTTCCACCACTACAGCCATGGGCTTGGTGGAATAGCTTCATTTGAAAGGCCCTGTGGAACTGCATTAGGTCTTGCAGGGCTTGGATCTCACTCAGGAGTGCATTCCACTAGGCTGCTGCCAGGGCTGAAAAGGATCTGGCTCTGGTTCAGGCTAAGCGGATGGTTTTTGGGCTGGGGATCGGCAGAAGATTTTGATCGATTGAGCATGACACTCTTTGGGGGGACATACCAGGAGAGATGGTCCTGGAGATATGTGGGTCCCAGGGTACATAGGGCTTTGAACTACAGATCTTGAACTGTAGATCTTATAACTTGAACTGCAGATCTTATTATCATTTCTGCATTTAACTCACAAAAAAAGAACCAACTTGACAAAAAGAATGGCTTAGTACATCCTTGAGTTTTTAAGTCAGCATCTGCCAGGAAAACAAGATTTGTACCCACAGCTACTTTTAAATGTGATATGTCCACAAAAACCCTCTGAATTCTGCTCTCAAACAAAAAAAGAATTATTTCAGAACACCTCCCCCCCCCTCCCCCACACACAGTGGACTTGGGCTCCACTCTGTTTATCCAAACCTGTGAAATAATTGTGGGCCTGGGACAGCACACCCCTTCCTTCTTGGTGCCCCACTGCATTAAACCTAGCAACTACCAGGTGCACACTATAAATATCCACATTCCAGCCAGCTGACTAAAGACATCTGTCTCTTTAACAGTCAGCCATCTGATGATCACCTGTTTGACTGCTCCTTCCTGAGGACAGAAAAGGTGGGGGTGCTGGGGAGAGATTGCTGCAAGGGTACTATTGATCCCTCACAGGCTTGGTTATACCCGCAGCAGGTTTCTGGATAGAGGGACACTACTAGATATGCCTCAGAGTTGTCTAAGGCCTTTAAAGAATTAGAAGGAAGAGGCCAAGGAGGACATACAAGTTGTGTCTCCCAGCTCAGAAAGAAACAGAGCTAGGGGAGAGGAGGTGGAATAGTGTGGTGCTCAACCCTTGCCCTTTCTGTATAAGACAAAGGGAAGTGTGAGGAAAAGCCCCCTACTTTTCATGCATGTGGACATCGTGATCGCCAGTGTGGTTGCCAGGGTGCCTGGAGATTTGACTCTCACACATCTGCTCTAAGAAGTGGACTTTGCTTACAGTTTTCTAAGGCTTATGTGGCAGCTTTGCATTCTACATCTCTGAAGAGTGGTAGCCAGAACTACAGACATGCTCCAGCTGCTCCTTGTGTGCCCAGTCTTGGCCACTGCAGTGGAAGAAGCCACCATGTTTCCAGCCTGGCTCCATGGACCTAGAGCTAACAACAGCAGAATCCAGCTTGCTTTCCTGACCCAAGCTTACCCTGCCAGGCTGAACTCATTCCTTCTTAGTGGGAAAGTCACACGTACACACCCTGAGCCTGCAAGCAACCCATCTGTTTTATGAATGGATTAATAGCTCCACTGTTGATCCTAATTGCTCAGCAATACCAGAACAATAAATCTTGCCCAGCAGAAGATGAGAAAGAGGAAGGACATCTCCTGTCTTCATCAAGTCTTTTGTCTTACTCGGGTGGTACCTAGGCCAGCATTTGATTACCTATTGTCACCCTCCTAGTTAATCCCATTTAAACTTAAGTATCCAGCCATTCCCATTCTTACTCCAGTCTAATACCTTGGGGCCAACCCAGGCAACATTGCAGCTTGGAAATTTCCAGGTTCACTGGACTAAGGTGAAGTTCATTGGCCAAAGCAGGCATCCAATTAGGTGTCAGTAAGGAATGTCCAGCCTTCTTGAACCTCCCATCTCTCCTCCCTTGGACCTCCCAGTCCCTAAGGGTCTGAGGAAGCCTATTTAACCTCTGACCCAACTCCACTCGTGTGTGCCTTCTACTCAGTAAACCCCCATTCCCGCTGGGTAGTAACACCCCCGATTCCTGATCAGTTTCGGGACCTTTCCCCCATTTCCTCATTCGTCGCCATCGGAGCCTTCCATTGGAGTCTGCGAGAGGTAGTATTGCCCTGTATGTCAATTCCTTTATGTTCCCCTATCGATCTCTCTATTTTTCCTAGACCTGTATGAATGTGTGATTGATTTTGTACCTTGTGTGAACGAACTATTGTTTCAAATAAACCACAATTGATTTTATTAAATTAGAGTCTTTTTATTGAGCATTGACTCTCTGAACGGTTGAGCCTGGTATACAATTGATAACAAAGATTCCTTTTTGGGGCTAACTGTCTCTCAATCTAATTCCCCAATCTCATTTTGAGAGCAGTTTCCCTAACAGAAGACACTTCAGCCAAATCTAACGTTGGTACATAATTGCCATTGCCTGTAAACTGATGCTCTTGGACCCACAAAAATACTTGGGCTTTGCAGCCTTGTACTACTAGAGCGGCTCTGATCACCACCATCCAGAACACTCCACTTAGGTTCCCCCCAAATTCAAGAATGGTTGTTTTCAAGAACTGGAAAGGCTAGCTATCAGAAATATCCTCAGCAATAATGCAGTTTATCACAGTTAAGAAGCAGTATCTACAAGACTGAAAACTGGCTATGATGTCCTAAGGAGAGTTACAACCTTCTGAGCGTTTTGAGTTCAATGGACTTAAAAAGGCTTAACTTTGTTTAGGATGGTATTGTTTTAGATCTAATGCTGGATTAGCTTTTTGGAACTCTTTGAGAGTATAAAGAAGCCCGAGAGTAACACTTGGATTTCCCAAAACTATTTAATGAAGTTCCTCACTAAAGGCAGCAATATGCCCTTCAGGGGTCAAGAAGCAACAAATTTCTTCAGTTTGGTTCATCAGGTTTATAATTTTTTCTCTGCATCAACTCAGCGTTGGCAAATTCTCTCTAGCCATGTATCAGCATAACTGTTAAACTATTGAGTCAAACAAGATGGGAGAGTACTTGTAGTACTAGTATGGTGCTTCCTAAAAAATGAAGTAGTTGATGTAGACTTGGAAATGGTTACAAATCTGCTGGGGGGGGGGGACATTGCAATAAATTGGAAAAAAAGAAAAGAAAAAAAATATAAGACTATTTAATAAGACTTGGAAAATAGCACCTAATACTGTTTATGTTTTTATTTATTATGTATTTTTATGATTGAGGTTTATATTGATACTGGTTTTTTATGACTTTTATGAAATGTAAGCCACCCTGAACCTGCTCTGGTGGGGAGGGTGAGATATAAGTCGAACAAACAAACAAATAAGCTTAATTATCAAATTAACATACTGCATATGCTCAAAGACTCAATTTTTGGGGGGTAGGGGGTGAAAAAAATTATTTGAATGATGATCTTTTTTGAAATGTACTGTAATGTACTGAAGCTCCAAATGCCAAGATGGAATCTACCTGTATGTATTTTTGATATGCTATAATTGATGGCATATAATTAATTTATAAAATGACTTTGGTCATAAGAGCTTGTTCTTGACTGCTTAATGAAAATCATATATTTACAGGTAACTTCACACACACACACACACACACACACAGAGTGATAACTTCAGAACTGATAGAGCCTGACCAGAAAAAGGGTGTCATCGTAGTTCTCTGAATGAAAGGATCTATTTAATTTTCTACAGTCATGAAACAGGTAAATTTCATAGGGATTATAAGGGAAGAGGATAACAAGTAAAACAGCCAACTCCTCCGTATATATGACAACAGCACTGCCACATTTTGAAGCTATGTATAATTTTCAACATACTATCTCAAAAAAGATGTTGTGGAGCTGGAACAATGATCATGCATCCAGAGGTGGAATTCTAGCAGGAGCTCCTTTGCATATTAGGCCACACCCCCTGATGCAGCCAGTCCTCCAAGAGTTTACAAAAAAGAGCTTTGTAAGCTCTTGGAGGATTGGCTACATCAGGGTTTGTGTGGCCTAATATGCAAAGGAACTCCTGCTAGAATTCCACCCCTGCATGCATCCATGCTCTAGGCAATCCAGTATTTCCATAATGTGACAATAAAGGGCACTGTTACAAGTAACCTCCGTTTTCAGCTGCCATGCCTCAGTCAATGGTTGTTCACCCACTTTACATGCAAGAGGTCTTAGATTCAGTCACTGCAGCCTTCAGTTAAAAGAAACTCATTAGGTAAAAAGGGAATGGAAAAGAGCCCTGTCTATTGCCCATCACAATGTAGAGTACAATAGGGTTGCCAGCTCTGGGTTTGGAAATACCTGGAGATTTTGGAGATGGAGCCTGGGGAGTGTGGGTTTTGGGGAGGAAAGAGACCTCAGCAGTGTATGGAATCCTCCCTCCAAAGCAGCCATGTTCTCCAGGAGAACTGGTCTTGGTCATGAGGAAAGCAACTGGAATAGCAGGAGGTCTCAAGGGGCCACTGGGAGGGTGGCAACCCTAAGTGTGGTAGACGAGACCAGTAATGTGACTCAGTATAATCTTGATCCTGCAGCCTGCAGCATAGCTGCTAGGCTGCTTGGATCTGTTTGCTCACCAGGGCGGGAAGAGACGGAGTTCGCCCGTTTGGGCGCGCTTTGCTGGGGGCGGGGTTTAGCCACGTTAACAGCTAGCTCCTCGTCCCTCGTGTCAGTCCCTCGTCGATCGGCCCTCCCACCCGCCCTGTCTGTTATGTAGGCATTGCTGGTTGTCTCATTTGAGGAGCCGGGTAGGAATTTTTTACGCCCCGGTTGATTGGCTGGTGCTGGGGTGTGTTTTTTGCCTACCCTGCATAGCAGTGTAGTGGATTGCGGAATTGGCTTGCGGAAGGTGCCTTTAAATAGGTGGTCACTTTAGTTTGCAGGTTTTAGGGGTTTAGGACACTATGCGGCTAGGGGAGGACTGTGAAGCATCCCCCTTTTGGGGAATTTTGGGGTCTGGCATGATCGACCTTGGGGTTTGGAGACCCGGGTTTGGAGAATGCAGACTGTCCAGGAGGCTCGGCTAGAGGGTGCCTTTCTGCTGAGCCGTGCGTCTGGGTTTGGGCCCTCTGGTGCGGGCCTCCCTGCTGGGCCTGCCTGGAGGGAGCTGAGTTGCTCAGCTCCGGCTGGGGGGCTGGGTCTCTCACCCATTAATGACAGGGGAGCGGTCGCGGTGACCCCTAGCCCTGGCCAGGCCGCTGGTGGGGTGCCCTTGCTGTTCATGTTGTGAGTTAATAAAGTGGCCCAATTTTATTCCAATGCATTGTGTCCGACTCTTTATTCCGACCTTGGTGGGCAAAACAATTTCACAGACTCTTTTTATTATCATGTTCAACTGTGGTCAAAAACAGACTATGAAGATCTAAACAAATTCAGTATCTTATTATAACATTCAGATACAAAATTTGTGGTAATTATAATAACAACTGGAGTGATGATAGGAACAGTAATTTCCACACTGGAAGTTTAGTTTTGCAATAACATTAGCAAAAATATTGTTGCTGTAAACAAATGATTATCTCAGCCACTCCATTACAAAAAAAAAAAAAAAGCATAATGCAGTGTAAGCCAAGAAGTAAATTCTTTACAAATTGTACTAAAGGTTTGGATTAAACTGAAACTGTTGCAAACACACTGATCTGTGAAAAAATGTAATTATTCTGGGTGGATGAAAAAAAAATCTGGCACATATTATTTTCTTAAGTAAAATATAAGAGAGAACAGATGTTGTGATGATTGACATTTCTTTTTTGGCCCATTTCAAAATAATATTTGGCTCATTTTAAAAAAAAACCTAAATAAAAAGTTTGCAGAGTTAATATCTATGTGTTACCAAGCTGATGAGAAAACATACTTGGAGGGAGGTGAGGTCACTGTCGTGAAATGTCAGACTCTGCAAAAATCAAAGGTGAAAGGGGTGGGTGGCAATGAAATCTGAGCATAACACCACAAATGTAAAGAAACACCAGGACTTCTGGTCGGAGGTGGAATGAGAAAAATGACCAAAAGACAAAGATAGGCGGGCAAAATCTGGAAGTAATTATGGTCAAGTGAAGACAACTGAGTTCCATATTACCTTGGTGGATGTCTGTAAAGGCAGTTTGGGGCGGTATTTTAGTAAGGTTTACTTTTTGGAGCTTAGCAACATAAATTTGTTGTCACTGAACTATTAAATAAAAGAGACACATGTTGGCAGAGAGTGTTCAGCACAGGGATGGAACTGATTAAGGGACAGCCTATGAAATAATAGCTTAAATGGGCCCTCTGCAGGATTTTAATATCCCATGACAACACTCAATTGTCAAATTCAGCTAGAGTGTCCAGGATGCTACTAAAATTAAGCCAGAAATTCCTAAATTTATTCTACTCCCCCACCCTTCAGTTAAGTACAGGAAATGCCACTAAGCTGTGTGAATCTAAGCAAGAAATAAGAACCTGGAAAGGGAGGGGAAAGGATGTGCTACACTTTTTATGAAATTTCTGCCATTAAATCTATAACGAATGTCTCTCACCTACACACGATAAAGAGGCAATGTGGGATTTTAATTGGACTTTTGGCTTTTCTTCATTTGATTTAAACCTAGGTAGAATTTCAAACAATAATACTGGAACACCTGGTTAACACGTTAGATGATATGTATAGTTGTAAATTGTGGTTTTAATAGGTGCTCACTGGGGGATTTAAAAAGGGTCCCATTGTTCAGTTTGGCAGATATTTTTTGAAAAAGTTCATGAACTACTGGGATTTAAACCTGCTTGCATGATTTTAATATGCCCCCAAGAATGCAATTTGATAATTTGTCCAAACTTGTGCCCAGTTTGTGAACATAGTATCTTATAGCTGTGTTATGTCATTAAAATGCCCAGGTAGAGAACTAGCCATAACTTTCTGTTTTAAATTTATTACAACAATCCACATTAATGAAGCACAATAGTTACTGAAATCTGATCATCATCACACTATACATACATAATGAAAAAAATACATAGGGCAGTTCAGACATGAAATATATCATTCCTAATCTTACACTTTGAACAGTAAGCTATCAGAAAGAAAAACATTTTTGTAAACAAAATTCCCTCTTAAGATTTCATTATTCCTAATTAAAAATATATCCAAGTATCCTCAATTGTTCCAGTTGCTTGCAGCTATGTAACACATATTAACTCAAATGAATGAAAGTCATATTTGTAACATACAAAGACAAACCCTGGCCCAAGTGTAGAGAACACCCAGAATTCCAGGAAAATTGAAGCAGCCAAATAGAGAAAGGAAACAAGAATAGACAGAGGTGAAGGACTAATTCAACTTAATATTTGTGCACAACAGTGATGGGCTGCTGTGCTTGTATTGATTTTTTAAAGCACAGACATGTGATTATCTTTTTGCTATATGTTTAGCAGCTGGGGTTAAAGGTAATCAGAGCAGGGAGTAGATACTACAAGCACAAAAATATATGGCTGCTTCCAGATGGGGGTGCAAAAACCTCATCATGGTAGCAGCAGCAAGCACAATGGTAAGAGGCAGAAAGGGTTTCCAACACTTAATTCCTGTACTGCTGGCTTCACTTTTTGCTCTTCCCTTGTCACACCTGTGCATTGCACAAGGGATCCCTGCAGCTTTAAATATCTTTAACCCACCTACCCCTTTTACCAAGCATTACAGTTGGGTAAAGAAATTAAACTAATCCTTTAAAGGGCAGAAGGGTGGAGCAGAAGAGCTTAATTATTTGAAGGTACAGCTGTGTTTCACCTAATGTTACAATAGGCAGCTGACGGGGGAGGCAGAAAATTGTAGTTAGGTGAGGGGGCCTGGTGCAATGATGTCATTTCCAGTGCAACCTTGAAGTGATGCCATCACGCCATGGGTGATGTTCTAGCATTCAGCTCAAACTCAGTTAATAGAAAGAAGAGAGGTTTGGCTCAGTAGCTCTCCTGTGCAATTGAGAGGCCCTGGCAAAGCTAGCTTTCCTTCCCCCACTTCCTCCCCAAAAGAGGAGCTTTGCTCTCTAGCTCCTGTGTGATTGAGGAAGACTGGCAAAGCAAATTGTGATGTAGAAGGAAGCAAGAGAGGGAGCAGGAAGCAGACAACAGTGAGTTACTCGTGGGCCTGATAGGAGCCCTCCAGGGGCCTGATTCAGCCCCCAGGCAGTATGTTTGACACCCCTGCTCTATGGTTTAATTAGAGCATCATCCAATGCGATGATGTGCCTTCTGGGTCACACTTGAAATTGTGTCATCAAATCAAAGATGCCAATCATCGCTCCCCATTTTGCCAGTCATTTCCTGCTGACTGGGCAGTGGATGGTGGGGCCAAGGAACAAGAGAACACCCACCTTCAACATGAATATGGCATCCCTAATTTCAGCACATCTTCATAGCAGCTATAGGGATGATCTTGCTGCAGCTGCCCCACAGGATCCTCTCCACTGCTTACCTCTCATGCTGATACTTTCATTGGAAAAAAAATGATGTGTTTGTGTGTGTGTGTGAAATAAAAGTTGTGCTCAGATGCTTCTCTTTAATCTGGGCCTTCCTATTGTTCATTCTGGGGAAAATCTTTGTGTGGAAGCTATCTAAGATAACACATTCATAGAGTTCAGAAAAGGAAACACATTCTGAAAGTTGGTCTATAGTCAGGTCACAATATTTATTAGGGACACTTAAACACCTGCCTGTTCAACTCACTTCCCACTTGCCAGTAAAGATCAGGCAACTAGTTAAATGACTGGCAGTTCATAACCTGTTCATTTGTATTTTCAAGAACAGACTACTTGCAGCCACCAGAAAGCAACTCCCAGCTGATGAGAGATCTGTTGGGAAATCTCTTGACCAGTTCTTGAGAAGATCTGTTTGCTTTGAACCAAGCAAAGCATTTTAAGGGAGTGGGCCTCAGGAATGACCTTCTAATCAGTGGGAAGTCAGGTTCTTCTGATCTCTCATCCTGCTAGCTTTGATGCCTCCCAGATTTGCTGAGATGAATAAATTTAATGGGCAGATCAGAAGCACAAGTGACTTTACTTCATTTCTCCCTACCCCAAGCTATCAACTTGGATTGCAGAGAAAAGGACAGACACCAGCTTCCCCCATCCCTTTGTTGCAATGCAATGATTAAAAGCATGTCACCTTCCCCCACTCAATTTGGAGGAAGGAAAAGAGATACCGAGCCCCCTCTTTTTGCAATGCAGAGTTTAAAAACATTACTTAAGTCCCTGACCAGCTTGAAGAGAGGGAAGAAAAATGCTATCTTTCTACACCCCCCACAATGGATTTTTTTTCCCATTAAGGTCTCTGTGCCCAGATAGATAGGGCCCAGAGACTTTAATGGAAAATCCATTCCACATTTTCCTTGCAACTTTGTGCTGCAATGTGTTTCAGTGTTCCTATATCGACAGCTGAAACTCATGTTTCCTGGAGTTGTGTGCTTCCAAAAAAACGGTTGATGCTTTGAGCCAGCTTGTCTCTGCTCAGTGGACCTGACCTAGTGAGTATTTTAACCTAGGAACCCACAGCCAAAGGAGGATATTACACTTGAGAACCATTGCCAATCTGAGTAGACCCAGGGGATTGGAGGGGGGGGGGGGAAGCTTGCAATATCATTCCATCGTTTTCCTAGGCTTAGAGCATTTTATAGTTTTAACTTCTGCTGTGATCATTGTGCTTTTTCTTGATGTTTTATTTTTAAACATTGCACTGTCAAATTCCACTATTTCCCCAACTTTCCGTTTTGAACAAAATATTGCTAGAATTTTAAAGATTTTTGTATTTTAAGTTAAAAATGAATGTCTATAATTGTGTTTGTCTGTGTCCTTTATAAAGTTTAGATCTCCGCTACTTGTCATTCAGGGCTTTTTATGAGCAGGAATGCACAGGAACACAGTTCCAGCTGGCTTGGCATCAGGGGATGTGGTCTAATATTCAAATGAACTCCTGCTGGGTTTTTTCCTACAAGAAAAACCCTGTGTGAAAGAATGGGGATGTCAGGGGGTGTGGTCTAATATGCAAATGAGTTCCTGCTGGACTTTTTCTACAAAAAAGCCCTGCTAGCATTATATTTTATGACAGGCATTGCCCAGCACCACTGTACCCAGGAGGCACTGCCTGCCTTTATGGGAGTACCTCTCAGGTAGTGGGTCCCCAAGTCTGGACTCAAGATGGAGGCTGCTTTTCAAAAAAACAGGCCAAGTGAAGCAACTCTCAGAAAAGGGCCAGAGAAACATGTCTGAACTTGTTCTGACTGCACAGCAATTATGACATAGGCATCCTCCAAGCCAGGCTCTTTCCCCCTCCCAAAGGGATGTATAGAACAATTAGGGTTGCCAATCCCCAGGTGGGGGCAGGGGATCCCCTGGTTTGGAGACCCTCCCCCCGCTTCAGGGTCATCAGAAAGCAGGGGGAGGGGAGGGAAATGTCTGCTGGGAACTCTGTTATTGCCTATGGAGATTTATTCCCATAGAAAATCATGGAGAATTGATCTGTGGGTACCTGGGGCTCTGGGGGGGGCTGTTGTTTGGGGTAGAGACACCAAATTTTCAGTATAGCATCTAGTGCCTCTCCCCAAAATACCCCCCAAGTTTCAAAAGGATTGGACCAGGGGGTCCAATTCTATGAGCCCCAAAAGAAGGTCCCCCTATCCTTCATTATTTCCTATGGAAGGAAGGCATTGAAAAGGTGTGCCGTCCCTTTAAACGTGATGGCCAGAACTCCCTTTGGAGTTCAATTATGCTTGTCACAGCCTTGATCTTGGCTCCAACCCTAATGTCTCCTGGCTCCACCTCCAAAGTATCCTGGCTCTACCCCCAAAGTCCCCAGATATTTCTTGAATTCGACTTGGCAACCCTAAGAACAATGGAGTCCTCCGGTAAAGTATTATTCATGATCTATTCACCAGCTAGCTGTTAATTATTCATCTTCCTACCTCCCTGCTACAACTCAGCTTCTTTTGTTTACCTCTATGCTAATATAGACCATGCTGCTAAATCTTGTTATTTTCTACTCTGACCCCTCCTTAGAGTATCAAAACTAAATTAATACCAACATTAAACCCATCATGACCCATCCTGACAAACGTGAAGAGTCATTTTCACCTTTTGTTTTGAACTGGGAATCTATTCAGGTACCCAGGAAAGACACATTAATGACCACCCCTCTAAACCTTATTTAAACTGAGAGCAATCCACACCTCCCTGTTAAATCTGGGCATATAGGTTATTCCCCTATTACTCTAAGTAACGGACCACAGTCGTGACATGATGGCAGTGCACGTCTCCATCTTTAATTTCTAAATGGACATTGCACTTCTGGAACAGGTAATATTGCCCTCTTCAACAATCCCTAAAATTCCCTATACTCACCTCTATTTCTTAGCTCTTCATTGTGTGTTTTTGTACTGCTTGTGTGTGTGATTGTATTTATACATATTTTTTCTAAGTAAACATTTTAAAAACTATTTCAATTCTGGAGTCTGATACTGGACTTTTGTATTATTGGTGGGAAGATCTCTGCTCAAATTGGCTCTACCTAAGTCTCCTTGCTAATTTCCCCATCTAAAGAGGACACCCCAAGCATTTCTAGTAACACCACAAAGTCCCATTTGTGTCAGATCTGGCCCTCCTAACAAATGAGTTTTACACCCCTGCTCTAAAGTATCTACTACTGCTATCCATTAATGGTCAATAACACTTGTCACTCATCGCATGAAGCTGCACACAATGCTCTCCACCTATATAAAGACCGAAGGAGGAAGAGGCATCCTGAAACACAAGAAATTTAGTTCTGGGTCATGCCAGTCATACAATTTAGGTTCTATTTGACTGTGAATGTAAACAACAAATGTTGAGGCAAATGTTTATTTATTTTTTAAAGAAGAAGCCCTATGTCATGCTAAATTCTAGCTCTACAACATTAGTCTGTTCAGCATTCAAAATTCCATTCATTTATAATTTTATACATAGTAAGTGTATAAATAATGAGAGTTCTAAGAGCACAGATCTAAAGCAAACCTTTGGGAAACAAAGTTACTGAAATTGGACATTTCAAAAGTTCTTATGGAGGTTAACTCCCCCTAATCTTTAAATATATGAATAGCTTTTATAAAGGTTGTATTTTTTTAACCAAAGTGGTTTAGATAAACTTTTGATCCTTTTGTGGTGTATGCAAAATAAGCCCCAACCTCCCAACTTTTCAAGGTTTACTTACCATAATGTATTAAGTCAACTCATAGTGCAACACACGGTGGGACAGAAAGGTCTCCATAGGCCTTCAGTAAAAAAATCTTTTGCAAGTCCCAAGAGTGTCCTCATTTCAACAGGAAATGCCATGGGAGTTTTGTGGCAGCTCTGCTTGTTGATTGTGGTTGTGTGAGTTTTTTTAATCAGCTGACACTCAATGTGGAGAAAAAGGCATATGAGTTAGAATTATGGTAAAGTAACTTTCATTGTTTGTACTGCCAATAGACTGTGTCATTTTAACACATCAAAACAGAATATCAATATGCTGTGGTTGTTAAGTAGGCAATGTACAAGTTCTTCTAGACTTCAATCTCTCAGGAGGTTTGCAGATCAGACTACCAGATCACATGGGCCAGATAGTCTCTTGTCCCTGTAGCAAACTAGATGGTACTATGGGTAGTTTGTGTAGAAAGTTTTGCCAAATATGATTGCTTGTGATCCTGTCTGGGAACACCTGTAGTTGTAGCAAATGACCCCATCAAGAAGCTTTGCTATTCCATTAGGCTGCTGCAGGGCTAGGGCACATCCTGTCTCTATTCCTGCTCCTTCCCTTTACCTTATTCCATTGCCAGGCATCATTTTGATTTGCTAGACATTTTTTTTTGTCTATGACATCTGCATATACATTATTATTCTTTTTTTTTAGGGGGGGCTGAATTAATTCTGCATTAAAAAAAAAATACTACACACTAGCATACCAACTCCAGGTTTGTAGAAACGTCTACCCTAGCATGCTATTTCTAGCTTCTACCATTGGAAGCGGTGCAGAAAACCACCATCCAAGACAGAATTCCTGTTCTTTGGGGGGGAAAAAAACACCCCAAAAACAAAAAATCAAAAACCACCAAAAACAAAACACAAGGTTGTGAGGAAAGGGGGATTTATAATTTGTGGGGCACATAAACTGTGGCATACATCCTTGGATGCACCCCCACCAAGGATCTCTCTCAACAGATAAAGCACTGGGAAAGAAAGCACTGCCACAACTAGGTTGCCAATCCCCAGTTGGAAGCAAGATCCCCCAATTTGGAGGCCCTCCCCTCTGCTTCAAGGTTATCAGAAAGCAATAGGGGGAGGGAAATGTCTGCTGAGCACTCCATTATATCCTATAGAGACTGATTCCCATCGTGTATAATGGAGAATTGATCCATGGGTATCTGGCTCTGGGAGGGCTGTTTGTTGCTGTAGAGGCACGAACTTTTCAGCATAGCTTCTGGTGCTTCTTCTCAAAACACCTTCCAAGTTTCAAAAAGATTGGGCCATGGGATTCATTTCTATGAGCCCCCCAAAAGATGCCACTATCCCTCACTATTTCCAAATGGAGGGAAGGCATTTAAAAGGCATGCAGTCCCTTTAAATGTGATTGCCAGAACTCCCTGCAGAGTTCAAGCATGCTTGTCACACCCTTGCTCCTGGATCCACCCCCAAAGTCTCCTGACTTCACCCCCAAAGTCACCAGATATTTCTTGAATTGGACCTGGCAAACCTAGCCGCAACAGAAAAGATCAAAAAGAAAATCCAAAATCCAGTCAGCATTTATGTTCTCCAAAATTCATTTCCTCTCAACATATTTACACATAAATTCTGCAGGAAGCTGGGGGAAAAGCAATGCACAAGACTTCCCAAACCCTTGCAGGGAGGGAAATGCTATGCTGGGGAAAGGGACATCTGCTAGGGGTCTGAAGATTGGGGAAGCATCAGGGCACTAACTACTATAGATATGAGATGGAATGAGTACTGAGTATTGTCTCATGAGATCTGCCCACTTTGGTTTAAGCACATCTTATGTTGTAAGTTATCACTGTCCCTCCTGAATAAAGTCACTAGTGTTTTACCCATAGCACTTTTCCCCTTGTAATATCTTCATTTTAATGTGGATATTGCCTTTTCACCTGGGAACTTTGTTCTATTGCAGGGGTGGCCAATGGTAGCTCTCCAGATGTTTTTTGCCTACAACTCCCATCAGCCCCATCAGGCATCAGGCAAAAAACATCTGGAGAGCTACCATTGGCCATCCCTGTTCTATTGAAATTCTAATGGGAAACCATATTGTTAGAACACTGAAGGCTTCAGTACATACTGTTAAATGATATAGGTAGTATTAAACAGATTCCCCCACCCCACCATCCCTAAATACACATACATATGTGTGGGGCCTTTTCTTGTCCAGAAAAAGTATTTTAATGCCTTTACAGCAACAATAATTTAAAATTTCACATTTGCTGAAGTGAGAAAGGAAAAGGTATGTGCTCAAATTATGGCACAATACAAGGGAATTTAATTAAGAATATACACATTAGAATTTCAGTGGGATCTTCTATTTAATGTTACTTTATTAAGCCTTCTATGAGACCCTT